>NW_026712344.1:5592858-5752858 GCF_030504385.1 Musca domestica | reverse complement strand
TATACACGTATTTTACTAGCTAGGCTAGGATGTTGTATGATTCGAATAACTTGTTAAAAGGTAATGTAAACAAACTAAATGGGTTGTTCCTAAATTAAAATAACAAAATTTTCTCATTACCAAATAATAATTAACGTCGGTATAAACACTTACTTTGGGTTGGTTATAAGTAGTTACGATGACCAAAATTAGGAAAGCCATTATTTGGTAATGAAATGTATTTTTGGTGGGTAATCTATAAATAGAGAAGTAGCTGAAATTATCCTGAAAAGACAATACTACCAAGAAGTGGTTTCCAAATGCCAAAATTGCCTATAAAAATGTCCATAAGTATTTTATAAACTGGAGGCTCTTTTAAAATCTTCTTTACATTAATATCTGTCAAAAGTGTTCTCTTTCTCTTGTTCTCTTTCTCTCCAGGGGTCTTCTACTCAAAGGAAATATTTAAAGGTTTTCTATACAGATAAGACCTCCTGTATTCTGTTATAGGGAAGACCCTAAACAAGACTTTCTGATACTATCTTCGAGAGGTCGTCTCTAGAAATAAGGCCTCCAAAGGTCTTCTATATATAGGAGAATCAGAATACGTAAGATTTTCTCGAAGCCTTCTATAGAAAATTTTCTATACATAGAAAAATATGCTCAAGATCTTCTATATAGAGAAGACCCTCCAGAGGTATATGTTGTAGTCTTCTATGTAAAGCAATTTTTCAGAAAATGTTTTCTATACACATAATCCCCAAATACGGAAAGGCTTCCATATGAAATTGGCCTTGCAGAGATTTTATATTTTTTGATGCATAGGAGATCATTTTGAGGTGTTCTCCAAATAAAGTACAAGGCAAAGATCTTCTATGTAAAGAAGACTCCCGACAGATTTTCTTTTTAGAAAATACAGAATCCGATCCAATGTTTTTTTTGGACAAAAGACGCATAAAGGTGTCTATATAAAGGAGACCCTCAAGAAGTTTTCTACACAGAGCAGCCCTTCTTCTGTATATAGAGAACCCTTCTTCGGTATATAGAAAACCGTTCAGAGACGTTTTTTGAATACAATACCTTCCAGAAAACTTTTGTACAGAAAGAACTCTCCAAAGGTCTTTTACCCAGAAAATGGGTTACAGAGGTCTTTATCGCAGAGAAGACCAATCCGGGATCTTCTATACACATGAAATCTTCCAGAAGAAATCTATATAGTCCGTAGAGCCATATATCACTTCCTCAAATACAAGCTAAAGGTCTTCCAAAAAAAAGTAATTTCAGTGGTCTATCATATACAGAAGATCCTCTAGAGGTCTTCAAAAAAAAAAAAAAACTTCCAAAAATCTTCTGTACAAAAAAGGCAATCCAGAGATAACTCTTCAGAGTTATTTTACCCAGAAAAGGGGTTTTAGAGGTCTTTATCGCAGTAAAGATCAATCTGGCGTCTTCTATTCATATAAAATCTTCCAGAAGAAGTCTATATAGTCCATAGAGTTATACATCCCTTCTTCACATACAAGGCAACCTAAGGGTATTCGAAAAAGGTAATTTCAGTGGTCTTTCATACACAGAAGATCCTCTAGAGGTGTTCAATATATGAACAAGTAAAAAAGCAGCTATGTTCGACCGGGTCGAACTTTTAATACCCTCCACCATTTGAAAGGATCTTTCTTCTGGAAAGTACCACTTAAATGAAAACTGTTATATGGAGACTATACGAAAACGTGACCTGCATACAAAAATTGTTGTCATAGGCTGTAGTACCCACTACGAACTTTAAATATGAACTTTAATAAGAAGTCGTGGACCTGCAAACAAAAGTTTTTGTTATACGTTGTAGTACCCATTACGAAATTTCAATATGAAATTTGAAATAATTCCGGTAAATACTGTCGCTAAAATCATCGAAATACCGAATATGGGGAGGTACCGTTAAACTATGCATGTATGCAAAATTTTAGCCTTCCAATTCAATTCGTTTGAAAGATAGACGATCGCTAGATCGTCTTAGAATTTTACGCTGATCCAGAATATATATACTTTAAAGGGTCTATGATTATATTATTATTATTTATTATTATTAATTATATTAATATATTATTATTTAATATTATTATTATTATTATTATTATTATTATTATTATTATTATTATTATTATTATTATTATATTATATTATTATATTATATTATTATATTATTATATTATTATTATTATATTATTATTATTTTATTATTATATTATTATATTATTCTTTTTATTCTTATTTTTATTATTATTATTATTATTATTATTTTTATTCTTATTTTTATTATATTATTCTTATTATTATTATTATTATTATTATATTATTATATATTATTATATTATAATTATTATTATTACTATTATTATTATTATTATTATATTATTATTATTATTATTATTATTATTATATTATTACTATTATTATTATTATATTATTATTATTATTATTATTTATTACTATTACTATTATATTATATTATTATTATTATTATTATATATTATTATTATTATAATATTCTATTATTATATTATTATTATTATTATATTATTATTATTATTATTATTATATTATTATTACTATTATTATCATTATTATTATTATTACTATATTATATTATTATATTATTATTATTATTACTATTATTATTATTATTATTATTATTATTATTATTATTATTATTATTATTATTATTATTATTATTATTATTATTATTATCTTACTATTATTACTATTATTATTATTATATTATTATTATTATTATTATTATTATTATTATTATTATTATTATTCTTATTCTTATTATTGTTATTATTATTATTATTATTATTCTTATTATTGTTGTTATTATTATTATTATTATTATTATTATTATTATTATTATTATTATTGTTATTATTGTTATTATTATTATTACTATTATTATTATTCTTATTATTGTTGTTATTATTATTATTATTATTATTATTATTATTATTATTTATTATTATTATTATTATTATTATTATTATTATTTTGAGGAGTTACAAACGGGATACCCTCCATAATATTTATGGTGGAGGGTATAACAACTTCAAAAAATCTTCTGCACAAAATAGACAATCCAGAGGTCCACCAACCTGAGAAAATGTCTCAGAGGCTGCCTATACATAGAAACCCTTCTTGTTTATCTTATAGAGTAGTCAGCTGGTATCCGTTTATACGAAACTCAAGACTCGATTTTAATAATTAAATTACAGATGGAACAATTCTAATTACTATTAGAATAATTCGAATTTTAAATGGAATAATTCGAATTACAAATGGAATAATTGAAAATATTAATGGAATTATTCGAATTACAATTGGAATAATCGAATAATAAATGAAATGTTACGTCTTCCAATCATAGACCATATTTTTGTACAACCCCTCCTGAATATCCCGCACACATCAAACTAACGTTGAACAAATGTTTCCAAGCAATTTGAAACTTCTTATCTAATTACATGTTAATGTTAAATTGAATACCAGTTTTGGAACATAATTACCCCAGTTGAGAACCAATCTTAAATCTCTGGTCTGGCAAAAATGAAACTTGTTTTGGACAAAAGCAACAACATTATTCAAATATCTTTTTACATGTGAAATTCAATCAATTCGAAGACAATCAAGGTCAAATTTCAATCGGTGCAATGATCTTGTGGCTAACCAATTTGGATGTAACACAAATTACACACACACACTCACGCACACATATATATACCAATACCAAACTTTACAAGGCTCCACAAGCAAATATCATAAATTTGCTTAGTTAGTGTAGCAAATTAATGTCTGGCGTCTCATAAAACGTTTCACACGTATTTTTTGTTAATGTGATTGATTATTGGGTTCAATATTGGATTGAATTCTGAAAATGTTTTAAAACCTAAGAACAGGATGTCATATTTAACACAAAACATTTTGTAGTATATATGTATTTCAAAATGAATGAATATGTATTTATATATTTTTCATTCCATCCCAATATTATATACTAAAATCATTAACAAAGCTTTTCCAAAAAAATAAATAGATCTTTACTTTGTTCAAATATAATCTTATTCAAACACACAAAATCTGTTTGTATATGTAGTGGTGGCGGCGATCGTCAAATACGATGCGCATTTACTCACGTCTGACATACACACAGAGTGAGCCAGTTCGAGCCAGTTGATTGCTGCTGATAAATAGTAGTTCAAAAGATATTATCGATGCTGCCGTTTTAATGTTCGTTGTTGGTATAAGCAGGCAACAATGCTTCAACGACCAATGGCGCTTTCATTGACAGGTGTTACAGTGGCACGAAAAGTGTTCAACATAATTATCATAGAAAGAAGAAGTAATTCGGAAATAATGGATCAAGTATTGTGAATATAGAATATGAAGAGGTATACAGGGTGAGATGAAAAAATTGCAACCAACTTCAACCTAAAAATGGCTCGTGAGCTGAACATATCGCAATTATCCATTCGGCAAATATTGAAAAATGAGCTCGGGGTAAAGCCATTGAAATTCCAAAAAGTGCAAGAACTTACACCGCAACAGAAAGAAAATATACTCAAAAGAGCTAAAGAGTTGCTTCGCATGGCCAAAAGTGGTGAACTGCCGAATTTGGTTTATTGCCGGATTTTGTTTTGATCGTATTTACTTGCCAAAGAGGTCAGCTGAAAATGTGCACCTTCGGTTGACCACCAGAACTCAAGCGCCGGCCATGGTGATGGTGTATTAATCGTCCGTGACATCAGAATAGATCAATAAATCATAAATATTATCGCGAAAATATTCTGGGGAGCATATTTAAGCCTTGGACACGCAAACATTTTGGCCGCAGACCTTGGACGTTCCAACGAGACTCACTACCATCGCAGTCAGCACGCGGTTGGCGCTAAATAATACCAAAGTGTCGATCACTTCAAGCAAGCGCTTCACCGGGAAAGGGTCAAACTACCGCAGAGCAGCATTCGGGCAGCGTGTGACGGTTTTATTGGCCGTTTGAAGGCCATAATTCTTGCCAAAGGTGACCAATTAGAACAAATCTAAATTTATTATAAAATTTGATACTATTCCCGACATTTTTTGCTTCTATTCAATAACATTAAAAAAAATGTAAAAATTATGGCGTATGGGTAAAATTCTAAGTCGATTTGGCCATGTCCTTCCGTTCGTCTGTTGGAATTACGCTAGAGTCCAAACGGCCTGTGTTAGGAAGCTAAAATTTTGCACATTTGGCACATTTTGCCATTTGCATGCAGTTCGGTTCACGTTATGCTATAGCCCTCATATAATTGTACCTCCCCATATTGGGTACTTTAGTGAGTTTAGCCTCAGTTTCTAGCCATTTACAAATCATATATGCCTGGATACCACTTTTACGGGTCTTCCATGGAATAAAGAGCTTTTATGGCTGTAAGCCTTCTATGGGTCTTCAAGGAGTTCTTAAATGTAAACGGCATTCTCGTCATTGAAATTCCATAGAAGGCTTCCAGCGATAAAAGCTCCCTATTCTATCTAAGTCCCGCAAAAATTTAAATTTAATTTCTAGCGGAATACCTTAAAATTCGGTATTTGAAGTTAATAATATATTACATTTTCTGTGACAGAAAATGGTTTTTCAGCTCATAATGGGTTCTAACTTTAAAATACCATGTACGGATCATGTATATACCACTTTTGCGGTTCTTTCATGGAAAAGGGCTGGAAACCTTCTATGGGTCTTCAAGGAGTTCTTGAATGTAAAAGGCATTCTCGTCATTGAAGATTCATAGAAGGCTTTCAGCGATAAAAGCTCCCTATATAAGTCCCGCAAGTTTTTTCCCGATAAAATTTTATCAAGGCATGCATGACTTGTAAATGGTCTTTTAAAGATTATTGTAATCATTATTGACCCGTATAAAGTCATTTAACAGTAGAAACTTTCTAGTCAAATAGAAAGCATGAAAATTGTTTTAGGCAAAGAAGTTCTCTAAAAGACATTAAAACTATCTACAAAAAGACATTGAAAATTAATATTCTTTTAATAAAAGACCCGTGAAAGATTTCCCAGTTATTTAAAAGTCTTCTACCCACCGAAGACCTATGAAAGGCATCTATCCACATAGAGACTGTCAAAGATTTTTGTAGGATTGCAAGTTTCCTATTTTAAAGATTGTTCCAAAGGATGCATATGGCCTTCTCTCGCATTGTCTAAAAGATCTCCATGAGTCCCCAAACCTATAAAATAACTTAGAAAGTATTTAATCTATGGAAGTTCATTTCTGTATTATTTAGGAAGATCTTTATTATAAATGAACCTTAGAAGGATTTATGTAGAAGAAATTTTAATAGCGTTCTTTAGGCAGAACTCATTTTATATACAGTGCTTTGGTGAAGGACTTGAACAGTTCGTCTACTGCTACATGGCTGTTACAGGATTTCCGTTTGCAGATCTTAAAGTAGTAGAGTTCTTACGGGAAGAAATTTGACAGCTTTCCTAAGGTCAGAAAACAAGTTACACCGATTGTACTGCAGGAAGACCTTAAGTGGGGTAGATTATTTTTTGTACAGGGTTGCCCATATTCGACGGACCTTTGGGCCCTTTGGCTTGTCCGCAGGCAACATTCTTTGCGTCAATTGAATTTTGTACGGGAACAAATGCAAATCAATGCGAATAATCCGTTGTAAAGTGGGCCGAGTCATGCCCAACTGCTGAGAACGGCGTTTTTGGGATGTTCTTGGGGACCTCTCAACACTGGCTCGTACGGCAATGATATTCTCGGCCGATCGCCTTGGTCGACTTTTATATGGCCCCTTCGGATTAGAAAAAGCCTTACCAGTCGAAAATTTTTCGTATAAACGCTTAATGGTGTTCTTAGAAGGCGCACTTCTCATATTTTTGTAATGTTTTAAAAGCACGTTGAGTTTTCACAATTGACTTCTTCTGTTGAAATTTCAACTATTTCAGAGCGCTCACGTGGCGTGTATTGATTCATGGTAAAAATCTGCTTGGACTGACGCTTCAAACGCGGTATGTTATTAAGCGATGTGACATATCTGTCAAAAGTTATGGCGTTGCCAGATGGGTCCGTCGAATATGGGCAACTCTGTATATCTTCTATTTCTAGAAAACCTTTTACTATTCTTCAAGGCCTAGATATCTATTAAAGGTTTTTTGTATTTAATATGCCATTTACAGATCTCCATTTAAGACTTGTAAATAATTGGTTGACATATTACAGATCTATGGCTTGAAGACCATTTAAAGACTTCCAGAGAAGATCATTTAAAGGTCTTTTATGAGTAGAACGACGTATTACAGATCCTCTATGGCATGAAGATCATTTAAAGTTTTTCTATGAATATAAAGTCTTCTAGAGAAGATCTTTTACAGGCCTGTTATGGCTAGAAACATTTGATAGGCCTTACAGATGATTTTTTAAAGACTAGTTTCTGTGGCCAGATGATCTTGTATGGCTAGAGTACCTTCTACTAGTCTTCCATGGCCAGAAGACCTTTTATATAAAAACTATTTTACGTCTTTGAAGACTAGCTTCTATGTTCAGAAGACCTTTTTTCTTTTATGGCTAGAGCAACTTGTACTAGCCTTCCATGTCCAGGAGAACTCCTATATCAAACAATTTTTATGGCTAGAGTATCATTCAGAGTTCGTCTATGCCCAGAAGACTACTTACAAGTCTTATATACCCAGAAGACCTTTTATATGTCCATTCAATGCATTCCTTCTTAATACCGTATACGATTTTTTATTTAGGGAACATCACTTTCGTTGTCTCTCTTTCTCTCCCTCTCTCTCTTTTTGGGGTTACTTCATAGCACTTTAAATCCCAATTTCAAAGAGCATGCGTAATAACATTTTGCTCTGCACTTTCATCTACAGTTATGACCTTCCCGCCCGAGGGTTTAAAACAAACCCGTACAACAATGAAAAAAATTAGACGAAAAATACCGGGTGCAAATTATTTATTAACACTTGGATACTGAATTTTGTTTACCAATTACTAAAACAACAAACAAAAACATTACCTCTACATTTTTTGCGACACCTGTAAATGAAATGTTTGGACATCACATGCTGATGTGTCTGTGTGCGTGTGTCTTCCAGAGTACCCAACTCAAGCAGCATTCAAAGTCACTATAATAATTTATTTGATTAATTCATTACATAAATATAAAAACACATATACATTCAAAGACCTGTACGACATGCATGGACCACCTCATGCTTCCGAAGAAAAAAACCCGCAGCAATGCCATAGAAACGGAAACTACATTTTACAACTACGACAAGTCATCTCACCCATTATCATCGGAGTTATGTCTCCCCGCCAATTTGTCTATTTTGGCTACGCATTACACTTCATTTCAATGGCTCTACAGTTCAGATGCCACAGCCACGATTTGAGTTTATATTATGGCTTTGTTCCAGATTAAAACGATGACGAAGCATCAGTCTAACTGAAGTCTGACCAAAGTCGATAAAAAGCATCTCTTCGGCCGGGCGGTTATATTGTAAAATTTTGTACGCATGTGTGTGTGTGTGTGGTTTGTTTATTTATTCGCATGTGAATGACTGACTTCCACCGGTAGTAGTTAAAATAAACGTCATACTGATATGCTACCAACAACAAATAATGCCCAATGCTCTTGTTCGCAGTGGTCATAAACGTATGTGCTGACATATGTATATCGAACGTAGCCCTCAAGTGACGCTAGTTTAGCCTATTTACATTGTAGTTTGATTACTAATAACACTGTGCGACACAAAATATAATTACAAGGAAACCAAGTAGATTATGAAACAAGAGTATGTGAAAAGTCACGCGTATCGGCGTTTTGAAAGTTTCCATCGGGAGGTAACCAAAAGAGTGGAGTAAGAATTCCTTGAAAATGCATGAATTTTCGGTATATAGTGTCAGAAATCAGGGAAGGATTTTTACAAAACAGATTAACCCACATCGTGTCACAATGAAAAAAAGTACATTAAGATGTTATCGCACTGGAACAAAATAGTTCGAAATAAAATTTTGGGTCTCAGAATACACCAAAATTTACATAAACGCTGGATATCATTAAAATTAATATATAATAACACTCCACCTAAGTTTATGAAAAATAGTTCTATTTAATACCATATGATTCTATGATTAAACCCTATCCTTCCGTCTCTCCATCCGTCAGTGAAAATCACTCTAACTTCCGTCTCTACGTTCAGAGCCATTAACCCGTCTTCCTAAAGCAGCACTAAAACAAGTGTATGCATTGGAAGCAATGTAGTTGTTGTGGACAAAAAATCCATCACTACAAAAAACAAAAAACGTTGCTGTGAAAAAAAGATCTGCCAATAGAACTTGAGTCGAACCTGGAGAGTTTCTAGTGTATAATTCGCATATGCTAATTTGCAATAAGTTCGAAATATATACTACTTTCCAGAGAACGGCCCTTGTAAGCCATCATCCACATCAAATATGCCTGATGAGCCGCTTAACCAACGGCGAAACGCGTCGCATAGTGGTGAGTGTGTGATAGTGTCTATCTGGCTTTCCTTTTCACTGCAAATTTCAGATCATTAGCTCGTCTCGAAAGAGAAAACAAACACTTAAATCATAAAACATATGATCTTCGCCTTAACAAGGCAAAACTCAAAAAGACGTAGGTTGACAAAAGTTTTTTGAAATGCATTTTAGGTATGTACGTAGAATTTTGTATTAAAAATAGGGAATAGTACAGGGTGAGGTAAAAAACTGCAACAAATTCAAAAGCCATAATTTTTACATTTTTTTAAATTTTATTGAATGAAAGCAAAAATGTCGGAAATATCATCAAATTTTAGAATAAGTTTAGATTTGTTAGTATTGGTCACCTTTAGCACGAATTACAGCTTTCAAACGTCCAATGAAACTGTCACACACTGCCCGAATGTTGCTCTGCGGTATTTTGGCCCATTCCCGGCGAAGCGCTTGCTTGAGGTGAACGAGACTTTGGTATTTTTTAGTGCCAACTTTGCTTTCCAAAATACTCCAGACGCAATAGTCCAACGGATTGGTATCCGAGATTTTGGTCGCCACTGTGCGCTGGAAATGAAGCTCAGTGCGATGGTGCTGACTCCTGTTGTAATGTCCAAGGTCTGCGGCCAAAATGTGTGCGTGCCCAAGGCTTTAATACACCCTCCAGATTATTTTCACGATAATATTCGGTCGATAAATACGAGCGGAGAGCAACCATCGGTTGTTATGGCGGCCCACACCATCACCATGGCCGGCGCTTGAGTTCCGGTGGTCAACCGAAGGTGCACATTTTCAGCTGACCTCTTTGGCAAATAAACACGATAATTTTGTTTGTTTACAAACTGCTGGACAACGTATGTGTTCTCATAAAAGAAAACCAAATTCGGCAGTTCACCACTTTCGGCCAAGCGAAGCAACTCTTTAGCTCTTTGAGTCTATTTTATTCCTGTTGCGGTGTAAGTTCTTGCACTTTTTGGAATTTCAATGGCTTTACCCTGACCTCGTTTTTCAATATTTGCCAATTGGAATATTGCGATATGTTTAGCTCAGGAGCCATTTTTCGGCCACTGCGAAGGGGGCTTCGATCAAGTCGCTTCTTTAGTTTTCGAACCAATTCTGCTGATGTTGCTGTGTTCTTCCGTCCACTTCCTTGACGTCGGGCTACGCTACCAGTAACACGGTAACGAGCGATGGTACGAGACACAAAAGATTCATTCACATTTAAATGCTGGAGTGCTCTAACGATAGCCACTTGTGTGTTTCCAGCCAAATATAAAAATAACACGCTTGAATTCCATCACGAATAACTTCTTTGAGCTGTCACTGGAATAATTAAAAAGCTGTTGGACGAGTGGCTTATAAATGACAGGAGTCTGAAGTTAATTGCAGTTTTTTGATCCGACCCTGTCGTCAAAATAGTGAATATAGGGAGGTACTTTATATGGGTGCTATACCAAAACGTGGACCTGCACAGACAATTTTCTGTCATAGGCTGTAGTATGCATTACGAACTTCAAATATCAAATTTGAAACAATTCCGGTGAATAATGTTGCTAAAATCATCAAAATACCGAATAATGGGAGGTGCCGTTATAAGGGCATATTCGACGGACGGACCTTTGGGCACTTTGGGTCCATTCCAATCGACGAGGCTTGTCCGCAGGCAACATTCTTTGCGTCAATTGAATTTTGTACGGGAACAAATGCAAATCAATGCGAATAATCCGTTGTAGCGAGCCTTACCCAACTGCTGAGAACGTCGTTTTTGGGATGTTATTGGGGACCTCTCAACACTGGCTCGTACGGCAGCGATATTCTCGGCCGATCGCCTTGGTCGACTTTTATATGGCCTCTTCGGATTAGAAAGAGCCTTACCAGTCGAAAATTTTTCGTATAAACGCTTTATGGTGTTCTTAGAAGGCGCACTTCTCAGATTTTTTAATGTCTTAAAAGCACGTTGAGTTTTCACAATTGACTTCTTCTGTTGAATGTAAATTTCAACTATTTCAGAGCGCTCGCGTAGCGTGTATTGGTTCATCGTAAAAATCTGCTTGGACTGACGCTTCAAACGCGGTATGTCATTAAGCGATGTGACATCTCTGTCAAAAGTTATGGCGTTGACAGATGGGTCCGTCGAATATGGACAACCCTGTGTGTACACACAAGAAGAAATTTTCAGTACAGAACACCTATGACAAATAAGAATTTAGGTGGCATAAGGACGACCTGAATATCAAATATCTCTCTGTAAGCCCACTGAAGTTTTCAAAATTGTTTATAAATACTTCTTCATTATATACTTCCTGAAAAGGGCAAGAGTCTAGAAAACCACGTTATGAAGAACAAGTAAAAAAACATTAAGTTCGGCCGGGCCAAACTTTTAATACCCTCCACCTTAGGGTAAAATAAACATTAGAAGAAATGTGGCAAAAGCCATTAAAATGCCGATTATGGGGAGGTACCGTAATATGGGGGCTACACCAAAACGTGGACCTATAATTACAATGTTTCGCCACACGAACTAGGACCCATTATGACCCACAAATACCAATTTTTAGGTAAATCAGTGAAAAAATGTGGCAAAAACCATCAAAATACCGAATATCGGGAGGTACCGTTATATGAGGGCTATACCAAATCATGGACCCATACATGCAATGTTTCGCCACCGGAGCTGGAACCCATTATGACCAACAAATACCGATTTTCAGAGAAATCCGTGAAAAATGTTGCAAAAATCATCAAATTACCGAATATCTGGAGGTACCGTTATCTGGGGGCTATACCAAATTATGGACCCATACATGCAATGTTCCGCCACCGGAGCTGGAAACAATTATGACCCACAAATACTAATTTTTAGACAAATCCGTGAAAAAATGTGGTAAAAAAAACTAAAATACTGAATATCGGGAGGTACCTTTATATGGGGGCTATACACAATGTGGACTTATACATGCAATGTTTTCAATACCAACCATCCTAGACACAATGCAAATAGCTCTGCTAAATTTTGGAGCTCTACGTCAAATGTGGGCTGTATCGCGATTTCAACAGACAGACAGACGGACAGACAGACAGACAGACAGACAGACAGACGGACATCGTTAAATCGACTTAGAATTTTATGCTGATTATGAATATATACTTTATGGGGTCTAAGACGAATATTTAAGGATGTTACAAACGGAATGACAAAGTTAATATACCCTCCTTTCCAAGGTGGAGGGTATCAAAACATTCTACATCGCTGATGAGCCATCCACATTAATGGTACTTCAAGAATTCCGTAGCTTATGCTTTTCGACAGCAATTCGAATTAGTTTTCAAACACGGGTAGACACTCAAAGAAAATGTCACAGCTTGACAATTATGAGAAAACAAAACTCTTTGCTGTTAACTTAGCTTACCGGCGCCTTCCACTCCAACAAGATTACGATCTTTCCGTGTAATTTCTAGTAAACATGATTGGACAGCTTGAATTGTTAAAGTTTATATTCAATTATTCAGAAAATTAAACAAAATGATTTTTGGTTGTTGTTTTAATTGTTGTACTTACCGATTGAACAATTTCATGGTATTGACATTCGTATTGTTTTCAAACGAGTGTTGACACTGCTTCAATTATGTACGGTCAATGATTTGTAACGAAAACAGTTAGTGAAAAAAAATAAGAGGAGAATCAAATTTTGGTAAAGTCACTTGTATGATTACTTTAATTGAGAATAAAATTTGTTATATTAGGCAGTTGGTTGGAAAAAAGGCAGCTACAAAAACGAAAGACTTAGAACACAAACTTGAATGACATTTGGTTGGCTGGATTGTGGCGGCTGCAACAACTATTACCACAAATGGAGTTCAAGGCAAACAAGGCCGCCACCATAACCACCACAAAAACAGAATCTTGTGGTTAAAATTTTGTTTAAAATCATGTTACTTGTTAAGCACATTTATTAGGAAACCAACATTCGCACAAGAAAATCTAAAAGGTTTTGTGGCTACACTACTCTTCTCCCCACACATTTTCCCTTCTGATCACATAAATTTGATATCAATGCACTTGAGATTGTTTTTATGAACACTTCAAATACCTGTGATTAAGTTCTTAAGCTTTGGGAATGACATCACAAAAATTTTGCAAACACCTAAAATAATAAAACATCAAATTTTTTGGGTAATTTTTTTTAATTCCCTCCGTTGGGGCCAAACTAAATTGCTTTAGAACCAAGGTCATCAGCATCGTTGGTGTTTTTGTTTTGCCACCATGGCTTAGAATTTTTGTCGTAGACTCTCAACAGATGCGGGAGCCAGTCGTCATCAAGAGGCAAAAAATTGTTCGTTTTGTTCAAAACTACAAACAATAATTGAATTTGGCAAATACTGTTGTCGTTCTTGTTGTTTTTTTTTTCGTTGTTGCTGCTGCGATTGGTAATAACCAGAAATTCAGTTTTATTTTATTAATGCTGAGAATATTTATTTGTTTCTCGCCTGCCTAATGACATTTTAATTTTCACACACAATGCGGTTTTTCTATGTAATTTGATGAAAATGGTGTTTAGTCATTTTGATGGAATTTGGGTAGATTGAAGTATAGAATGAAACAGCGATGACAATTTTTAAGAAGAGAAGTTAGTTCATGGGAAATTTTGAATACATTTATGTTGGGGGTTAGGTTAATGAAGATAGAAGTAAAACCAATCCAATTGGAAAGGGTCGAAGTAGCGATGCACTCCGTTCGAGTTACGTTTCGGGCATTCTAATCTCCTTCTTAGCACAGTGGTTTACTTTTAAACTTTTGTTTAATTCCATAACAAGTAAGAAGAAGACCATAGATGTGCGGGGCGGATCATTTGATATCCTACAAATCTACATTTTGCGGTAAAGTTTCTGCGGATTTGACTAGAATGAAGATACCCCTAAGAAATATCCTCGTATCAACTACATTATAAAAGCAAATCTTGAACCTGATTGCTCCTCTTTTCGAATAATCATCATAGATCTGGAACCAATAATTTCCAAAAACATACTAAAAAAGCATCTTTCAAAAAGAACAGAAATATAACATTAACAAAACCAGTAAAGAAAGTCTTAAAGTTGGGCGGGGCCGACTTTATGATACCCTACACCGCTTTGCTAATTAAGTAGAGCTCCACATAACAATTAAAAGTTTTTATGAGAGAATTCAATCATACGCGCTATGATTATAATTATAATTTAAAGTTCAAAGGACTAAATATGCCGAAGCATTTGTATCTTCATTTGGTGCACAATTAATTTGAAATCGGATAGAGATATATATGGGAGCTATATCCAAATCTGAACCGATCTCGATAAAATTTGGCAAAGATATTTCTGAGCTGTATTTGATATATTTCCCTGAATATCTTTGTTACGGAGTGCATATTACGGTTGTGGGTAACAAATATAACAAATCGGAAGAATAATATATATGGAAGCTATAGCTATATCTGAACCGATCTTCACCAAATTTGACATACTGGCTTCTAGACTCAATTCGGTCGTATGTGCCAAATTCCATCCCATTTGGACAAATATTAGACGTTTGGTGCACAATAAAAGGTAAATCGGACGAAGTTATATATGGGAGCTATATCCAAATCTGAACCGATCCCGATAAAATTTAGCAAATGTATTTCTGAGCTGTATCTGATATATTTCCCCAAATATTGTTGTTGCATATTGCATATTACGGCGGCGGTGGACAAAAATAACAAATCGGATGAACAATATATATGGGAGCTATAGCTATATCTGAACCGATTTCGATCAAATTTGGCATACATATTTTCAGGCCTAATTTGGGTGTATATGCAAAATTCTATAAAATTCGGGCTGATATTACACGTTTGGTGCACAATAAAAGGCAAATCGGACGAAGATATATATGGGAGCTATAACTAAATTTTGACCGATTATCTCCAATTTCAATAGGGTTCGTCCTTGGGCCAAACAAAAGATCTTTGCAAAATTTCATCTGGATCGGGCAATAAATTCGACCTGTACTTTGTTTACAAAAATACATGGACAGACGCACGGACGGACGGACAGACGGACGGACGGACATGCATAAATCGACTCAGAATGTGATTCTATGCAGATCATCAAAAGGAACTATGGGTCTATCTCGTTTCCTTCTGCCTGTTACAAACAAATGCACAAAGACATAATACCCTGACCACCTTGTGGTGTAGGGTATAATAATAAATAAATAAATAAAATAAAACAAGTAAGCAAAGGCTATAGTCGTGCAGGGCCGACCTACAACACTAAATTATGTTAGAAGTCCCTTTATGTCCAAATCCATTTTGGAAGATTAAGCTTTTGAAATTATGTCACAGAGCACTGACCAGATATTACCCTTAGCATTTTGAATAGGGACATTTGCCCAATATTTACACACTCCGTCGTGCTGTTAGTTGTTGTGGTCCATTTTATAGCTAAATATAATCCAGTGGTCATCTAAAATGCTACGATTCTTCCCTGCCATTAACTCTCTTCTTAAGCGTGTCGATTAGCTTCAATTGAGTGATCAGGATTCTTTTCTGTTTTTGGTCCATTTAAACACATAAATATATTGCGGACATCTTTGAAAACAATAGGCCCTGCACTTCTGAGCCTAACCATACCCTTGTCAAAATTTTCGTGAGGATCGTGTTGTGAGGTGAAAAAATATTACAAAACAAACACTTCAATATTATAAGTCAAATTGAAAAAATCGCATGCGATAAAAAATATGAAAAAATAAAAAAATGTCACAAAATACTAAAAAAAATCTATATTAACATCATTATTGGCATCTTTTTATGCGATTTTTTTAGATGTTAAACTTTTATGCAAAGAGGGCATTCTGAATTGACAAAATTTGTCAAAATCGGTCCAGCCATTCTTGAGATGTAAGCATTCTAGCTAACATCCCCTTCCTTTGTATACATACATTTTATATATTTCGCTATATATATCTGATATATTTGCTATCGGCATCTACGTAACGGTCAGAATTAACCTGTTCGTCTATCTGTAATTTTGCCGGAATTAAATATATTCTCGGTTTAATAGAAAATTTGACTTTTATTTATCACAAATGTTGTGGCCTATTTCACCCACTAAATATTACCCGATGACCACCAACATTGGAAGACTTCTGCCCAGCACTAAGCTCTAACCCCATACTAACACCCGCTTCGATTGGTCTATATTGTGACATGTAGAGCAACTGCAAAATCAGGAAAATTTTTTGGTCCATTTCGACCCCTAAATATTGTGCGATCATCTCCAAAAGAAATAGGGTTCTATTCTGGTTCTAGCCCCACCTTCATTCTAAATTTCGTGAAAATCGGGCCATAATTGCGACCTGTAGA
This sequence comes from Musca domestica, assembly GCF_030504385.1. Classification (NCBI taxonomy): domain Eukaryota; kingdom Metazoa; phylum Arthropoda; class Insecta; order Diptera; family Muscidae; genus Musca; species Musca domestica. The sequence goes on along the minus strand of NW_026712344.1, from coordinate 5,735,949 downwards.
GTGATTACAAATTAACATGGACAGGCGGACGGACGGACATACATAGCTAGATCGGCTCAGCTCGGCGAGATAGGAAGATCCATATATACTTTCCTATGTGGGAAACCGATATTTCGAGGTGTTTCATAATTGATGGCCCAATCAAACTTATAATACCCCCAACACATAGTGTTTTAGGGTATATACGACATTTGGAAAAATTCAAAACATTGAATGTGGGGAAGTACCATTATATGGGGGCTATACGGAAACGTGGACCTGCATAAGCAGTTTTCTGTTATTAGGAACTTCAAATACGAAATTTGAAACAATTCCTGTGAAGAATGTCGCTAAAATCATCAAAATACCGAATATAGGGAAGTACCATTATATGGGGGGCAGACGGACGGACATCGCTAAATTAATATATAATTTAATGCTGATCAAAAATATATATAATTTGTAGGGTCTACAATGTATATTTCGTGGTGTTACAAACGGGATGACAAACTTAATATACCCTCCATACTATAGTGGAGGGTACTGTGGCTGAGAGTATACAAAACCGGCAAAACCGACTGATACTTCTTAGCTTGTTTTCAAATGGATTTGGCCCAAAGAGATATGGGATCCGAAGTTGCCAGGGAGAGCATGGTTTGCTCTTAGTTTAATGTAAAATCAAATAAATTCTTATAAAGCAAATTAACCCCAAAAAAGTTCTAATGTAAACATACTATTAGATGGGACAATGTTCTCAGTTTTTACTTTATATCATAGATCATAGATGCCCAGTAGTGGCTGATTTCAGCAATTTCAACTCACACGTATTCTTACGCTCTTTTGTTTGATCGCCAATCAACCAATAGGAAAGCAGAAATATGAGTGGGAGAGACAAGCTACACAGGCAGAAGTTCTGTGTAATATTATACTATAATAATTATAGTTTGAGAAATACACTTTTACTGCGTAACTGCAATAAGAGTACCAACATAGAAGAGTTCATTACTTAATTGCTAATTGAATAATGATTAATTATTTCATGAAAAAAAAAAAAAAAAACAATAATTTTCCATTTCGTTTTTTTATTTTTTGGTTGTTTGTTATAATTTAATAAATCAATAGAATTACTAAAATATGTACATTCATTAATTTTACATTTCCCACAAAAAGAAAAAAAAAAAAAAAAATGACGATACCCGCCACACATGTTGTTTCGTCGCTATCTCGTTGACGACTAAATAAAATGAATTGAAAAAATCTTTTCTTCCAGTGTTATTTCGTCGCTCTCACCAATACTATTACATTGGGCAACTATGCTTTATATCAATATGTAGAACATGAACATACTACTACTACATATGTATTCACACAATGTAAAAAAATTACAACCGTACGATTTATTTGTTTTCGATTTCATTTAAATCCACAATTTTTACATATTTTAAATGCAATTTACTCCAAAGTTGTGGTCAAGTAGAATATATATGAAAAATGTTGCCTTTCTACTCGTTAAAAATGCGTATTATTAATCGCATTTATTGTTGTATCTAATTTTGGGACACATAGTCAGCAAAAACAACAAAGGTTATTTAGAGTTCATTTAAGAAATTTAAAAAAGGTTGACATTTTGCTATTTTTGTTGTTGTTGTCTTTTTGGTTTGCATAAATTATTCTAAAGATTACCTTAACTCCAAAACGACAACATTGAGCGCCACATAATATATTTATTGAATTGCCCCCCTGAAAGAGATAAAAAAGTCATTAATTTATTATTATATACATAAGAAAAAATAAAATACGATTTCTTTAAATTCGCTTTTGTTGAAGCATCGCATATTGAGGAATGCCCACCGCTTTGTTTGTATTGTGTTTTAAGCAAAAAGTAATCCGAGATTCTCTTTTTGTTACTATTCGTGTCCAATTATAACCTCAAACGCATATCTATAAAGGGAAATTGCATTTGATACGAATAAGTTAAAGGTATATTCCTGTGGCCGAAATGTCTTAGGATACTTGACGCGATGTGAGTTCATTTATCTTTCGTTAACGAATTATACTTTTTTTAATTGTTATCTAAAATTCGGGGTCAAGAAACGTGGATTTCTAATAAATATAAAACAAAAACTTAGAATTAGAATTGAAAAATATTGTTCAAAAAAATTTCGGGATATTTTTATACCCCACGTTCCCGTACCTACAATAATCTACTAGTTTTGAAATATTTCAATTTGTAATCAATCTTCAGGTCGCAAGTATGGCCCGCACGAAATTTTGCAAGGATTTGTCATAATACATTTCATACTCTAAATTTATGCATTGAACATCCAAATTGATGTATTCTCCGACCTGTCGTAAACTGAAGACCGACTGTAAAAGCAGGAAAAAATTGTGTATCTGTTCCATTTCATTTTCGAAAGAAAAAATTAAAAACGTTGACCTTTGACCTCGAATAGCTTGGTTTACACACGTGGGATTACTGGAGTCTCTTAACATTCTTTTCGTAGCGCTAAGCTTTACACTAAAATTAAGGTTTGTTGAATTTGTGTATTTTCAAAAGTCTATTTTGGAATCTAGAACCTGTTTTTCGTGAATTTATATCCAACAGAATTCAAAATCAGATTGTTATTTTGCCACAGGCTAGTAACATTTAGTTTAAATATTATTAATTAATAGACATTAATTTATTAAAATAAACATTTTTGTTCTTGTTTTTTTTTTTTACAGAATTATTCTCCCGTCTAACCGGCTCTCAACGCATGTGGGGCGCGCGCATTGGCATGAATAAAGCCTGGCAGGGTCAAACACCTTATGTCTTGTTATTTGATCCAGAAACTGTTGAGGTAAGAGTTATAATTTGAAATTGGGTGTTTGAATTGTCTTTGAATGGCAACAAAAGTCTACTGGAGAATTTTGAACTAAATATTGAGTGAAATAATTGGTATGAGGGAGGACACTTGGACTGCAGAGTAAGGATAAATATAACAAGTAAAAACACCTAAAGTTCGGCCGGGCCAAACTTTTAATAGTTTCCACCTTAGGGTAAAAGAAACATTAGAAGAAATGTGGCAAAAACCATTAAAATGCCGAATATCGGTAGGTACCGTTATATGGGGGCTACACCAAAACGTGGACCTATAATTACAATGTTTCGCCACACGAACTAGGACCCACTATGACCCACAAATACCAAATTTTAGACAAATCAGTGAAAAAATGTGGCAAAAACCTTCAAAATACCGAATATCGGGAGGTACCGTTATGTGGGGGCTATATCATATCATGGACCCATGAATGCAATGTTTCGCCACCGAAGCTGGAACCCATTATGACCAACAAATACCAATTTTCAGACAAATCCGTAAAAAAATGTGGCAAAAATCATCAAATTACCGAATATCCGGAGATAACGTTATATGGGGGCTATACCAAAACGTGGACCTATAATTACAATGTTTCGCCACACGAACTAGGACCCACTATGACCAACAAATACCAATTTTCAGACAAATCCGTGAAAAAAGGTTGCAAAAATCATCAAATTACCGAATATCGGGAGGTACCGTTACATGGGGGCTATACCAAATCATGAACCCATACATGCAATGTTCCGTCACCGAAGCTGGAAACCATTATGACCCACAAATATCAATTTTTAGACAAATTCGTGAAAAAATGTGGCAAAAAAACTAAAATACCGAATATAGGGAGGTACCTTTATATGGGGGCTATACCTCAACGTGGACCTATACATGCAATGTTTTGCCACACGCTCAGGGACCCGTTATGACCTACAAATACCAATTTTTAGACAAATTCGTGAAAAAATGTGGCAAAAAAAACTAAAATACCGAATATCGGGAGGTACCTTTATATGGGGGCTATACCACAACGTGGACCTATACATGCAATGTTTTGCCACACGCTCAGGGACCCGTTATGACCTACAAATACCAATTTTTAGACAAATTCGTGAAAAAATGTGGCAAAAAAACTAAAATACCGAATATCGGGAGGTACCTTTATATGGGGACTATACCAGAACGTGGACCGATATATCTCATTTTCAATACCAACCATCCTAGACACAATGCAAATACCTCCGCTAAATTTTGGCGCTCTACGTCACATAATGTGGGCTGTATCGTGATTTCAACAGACAGACGGACAGACTGACGGACAGACAGACAGACAGACGGACATCGTTAAATCGACTTAGAATTTTATGCCGGAGCTGGAAACCATTATGACCCACAAATATCAATTTTTAGACAAATCCGTGAAAAAATGTGGCAAAAAAAACTAAAATACCGAATATCGGGAGGTACCTTTATATGGGGGCTATACCAAAACGTGAACCTATACGTGCAATGTTTTGCCATACGTACAGGGCCCCGTTATGACCTACAAATACCATTTTCCAGACAAATCCGTGAACAAATGTGGCATAAATCATCAAAATACCGAATATCGGGAGGTACCGTTATATGGGGACTATACCATTTTCAATACCAACCATCCCAGACACAATGCAAATACCTCTGTTAAATTTTGGCGCTCTACGTCATTATTATTATTATTATTATTATTATTATTATTATTATTATTATTATTATTATTGTTATTATTATTATTATTAATATTATTATTATACCCTCCACCATAGTATGGAGGGTATATTTGCGATGTCCTCCCTATTTTTGGTGTTTTCGTGATTTAAGCGACATTATTAAACGGAAATGTTTCAAATTTGGTATTTGAAGTTCGTAATGGATATTACAGCCTATGACAGATGTTTGTCTGTACAGGTCCACGTCCTCGTATAGCCCTCACATAACGGTACCTCCCCATATTTTGGTATTTTGATGATTTTACTGACATTATTCAGCGGAATTGTTTCTAATTTGGTACTTGAAGTTCTTAATGAATACTTCATCCTAAGACAGAAAATTATCTGTGAAGGTCTACGTCTTCGTATAGCCCCCATATAACGGAACCTCCCGATATTCGGTACTTTGATGATTTTAGCGACATTATTCACCGGAATTTTCATTTGTTGGGCAGTACAACCTGTGACAGAAAATTGTCTATGCAAATCCAGGTCTTCGTATAGGCCCCATATATTACTATCTCCCTATTGGCGGTATTTTGTTGATGTTACCTACATTATTTTTTTAAGTTTCGGATTTGAATATTGTAATCGCATATGACAAAAGTTGCCTATGCAGGCCCAAGTCGTCGATTAGACCCTAAAATAACGGCTACATTCGTTATTTTTAAGATTTTAACAGAATTTTAACGGAGTTTATTTATTTATTTTATTTATTTTTTTTTTTTTTTTTTGAAAATTACCAAATTCGTCCCAAATGGTGGCCGAGTATTGAAATTTCGGCCCGTCCGAATTTACAGCTGTTTACTTGTTATTATTGCTATTATTATTACTATTCCTACTTAATGATAAATACTTTAAAATTCATCGCCATTTCTTCTTTTCCAATTCCAGCCCATTCTCAACAGTCAGAAATTCATTGACAAAAGTGGTGATTACGAATACTTGCGACCCTGGTTGGGCACTGGCCTTTTGACAAGTTTCGGTCGTAAATGGCATTCCAGAAGAAAGGTAAATAAAAACACAACATAATTCCCATCATCATCGTTACCATCATCATCTTCTTCTTCTCTTCTCCGCCATCAATAGATTTTAACACCAGCTTTCCATTTCAAAATTTTGGATGATTTCATTGATGTTTTCAATGAGCAAAGTGCCATCTTGACAAATAAATTGGAGCGTGAATTGAACAAAGAATCATTTAATATCTTCCCCTATGTAACATTGTGTACCCTGGATATTGTCTGTGGTAGGTATCATAAATAAGAAAAAAAAAATTACAATCATGACTCTAAAAATAATTACGCCTGGCGATGATTTGATGACCATCAAATGGTCATTGTTGTCATTCGTAATGATGTATTACAGTCTTGCAATTGTAGGGCCTAATTGTTTTTTTTTTGGCCCATTCAAACTTTGTGATGAAAAAGAGTTTTATGATTTCGGTTTTGGTCTATTTCAGAAACCGCTATGGGTCGCAGCATTTATGCCCAGAGTAACAGTGAATCGGATTATGTTAAGGCTGTTTATGGGTAAGTATTTGTGTCATTAAACATTTCTATGCAGCTAATTCGAGCTATAAACTGAAGCTGGCTACTTGGCAGTTATCAGCATCGTTTTTCAACACTTGCATTGTGGTTTAGTGTAGTTTTATTTATTTATTTCCGGTAATTTAGAGGAAATACGTATTTTAAAAATTTGTTTTGTGGGAACTCTTTTGATTTCTAGATATAATCAAGGTTAGGCTATGACACCACTGTTTCAAGGTGAAGGTAGTTAAAATTAATTGAAATAAATATAAAGGGCGTAAATACAAAAGACAATTTTGTCAGAGACGAATTTTTTATGTGCTCTTAAATTAAGGATTTATGTAAAGTTGTAAAAAGAGGTAAAAGTTATTTTACTACGGGAGATATATTCCTCTATTCAAGCGGGACCTTTAGAGTTTCTTAAAATTATTTTTGGACTTTATGAGTTAATCTATCCATAGTGCTTTGGGCTTCTAGCTTTAAAATTATTTCTTTGTTTGGTGGATCTTTATATCTTCTACACGGAAAAATCCCAGAAGTTCTTGTATTCATAAAATATATTCAGAAGGTTGTATAATTTTTTATCCTCAGAAGTAATAAGACTCCTGGCTGTAGAAGGCTTTCAGTTGTCGTTTATACATGTAGCAGACTTTCAGAAGGTCATATATCCCCAGGACGTTACAGTATCATTATTATATTTAGTCCTTTAAAAGGATCGTACATATATAGGGAATCCTTATATAGTGTTCTACCCATAGTTAACATTTGGAGTTATTATATATATAAAACCCTTTAGGAGGGCCTACTACCCTTTAGAGATCTCAAGGAATTATCATAAATTTCCCCTAGAAAGTCTTCTATTCATAGAAGGACTTGCATCAGGGGTTTCCTTTTAAGGTTTCGGTCCACCTGAAAAAGTTATAATAGGCTTTCTATACATGAAGACCTTTAAAATGTCGTATATGCATAGAAGACTATTGAAATATATTTTATCCATGGAAGCCCTTTAAAAAACTTCTGCCAATAGAAAATATTTTAATTGTTTGGTCCATAAAGGACATTTAGAGGTTTTCCGGTCCATAGATATCTCAAAAGAGGTATCTTTTCTCTAGAAGCCCAATTTTTTTCTCAATTTTTTAAAGGATCTATATAATGTCGTCTTATATAAAGTCTTCTGAATATACAGAAAGTCTTCCATCCATAAAAATCTTATAGCCACAGAGGAAAGTCTTCAAGTCATAGGGGAACTATAGAAGGTCTTTCGGTCATAGCAAATATTTTAGCCATAGAATACCTTTAGGATTCCGCCTAACCAGAGAAGGCCTTTGAAAAAGAAAAGGGCATTGGAAGGTCTTTTCCTATAGAAACCCTTAAAAGTACTTGTGACAATAGAAGGAATTCGGTATATAAGAGAACATTTGAAGGTCCTTCGTCCTAGAAGAGCTAAAAGAACTCTTCCTTCTGTAGTAAACACAGTGGGAAGTCTATAACTCATGGATGATTGTTCAAAATCATTCATATCCTGGAAGTCCTATAAAAAGTTGTTTAGCCTGGAAAATTTTTTGGAGACTTTTAATCCATTGAGGGCGTTTGGATGTTTTTATACCCTACACCACAAGGTGGTCAGGGTATTATGTCTTTGTGCATTTGTTTGTAACAGGCAAAAGGAAACGAGATAGACCCATAGTTCCTTTTGATGATCTGCATAGAATCACATTCTGAGTCGATTTATGCATGTCCGTCCGTCCGTCTGTCCATCTGTCCATGTATTTTTGTAAACAAAGTACAGTTCGCATTTATTGTCCTATCCAGATGAAATTTTGCACAAATCATTTGTTTGGCCCAAGGACAAAAATTCAAAAATTTAGATATAGCTCCAATATATATCTTCATCCGATTTGCCTCTTATTGTGCACCAAACGTGTAATATCAGTCCGAATAGTATGGAATTTTGCACGCACGATCAGATTGGACCTCAAATTTGATCGAAATCGGTTCAGATATAGCTATAGCTCCCTTATGTATTGTTCATCCGATTTGTTATTTTTGCCCTCCGCAGCCGTAATATGCACCCTGTAACCACAATATTTGGGGAAATATATCAAATACACCTCAGAAATACATTTGCTAAATTTTATCGAGATCGGTTCAGATTTGGATATAGCTCCCATATATAACTTCGTCCGATTTACCTTTGATTGTGCACCAAACGTCTAATATTTGCCCAAATGGGATGAAATTTGGCACTTACGACCGAAATGAGTCTAGAAGCTAGTATGTCAAATTTTGTAATGATCGGTTCAGATATAGCTATAGCTCCCATATATACTGTTCATCCGATTTGTTACCCACAGCCATAATATGCACTCCGTAACAACGATATTCAGGGAAATATACGAAATACAGCTCAGAAATATCTTTGCCAAATTTTATCGAGATCGGTTCCGATTTGGATATAGCTCCCATATATATTTTTATCCGATTTCAAATTAATTTCGCACCAAATGGGCAATACAAGTCCGAATTTAAAAGATACAAATGCTTCGGCATATTTAGTCCTTTGAACTTTAAATTATAATTATAATCATAGCGTGTATGATTGAATTCTCCCATAAAAACTTTTAATTCTTATGCGTAGCTCTATTAAATTAGCGAAGTGGTGTAGGGTATCATAAAGTCGGCCCCGCCCGACTTTAAGGCTTTCTTTACTGGTTTTATCCATAGGATATTTTTAAAAGTTATTTGATACATACGAGAATTTTTAGGGGTCTTCGGTACGTTGGAGACCTATGGAAGGCCATTTGTCTGATACATGATCTTTAAGACGATTAAATAATGCGGTATTTTTTCTTTAGAAAAAGTCTCTCTTTAGACGATGCCTCTCTTTAAAAGAACTGAAAGAAGTCTTCTCTCTTTAGAAGATCTGAAAGATATCTACTAGCTTTAGATGATCTAAAGGAGGCGGTATTATTTTTTCTATAGAAATTACTCGGTCTCTAGGCAACGTTATGGAGGTCTTCGATCCATTGGAGACCTTTTGAAGGTCTTCCGTATACTTGTCTTCTAAAGAAGAATGTCGTCTTACCTCTTTAGACGGCCAGAAAGAGGTATATTTGTTTGCTTGTATAGGAGACCTTTTGAAGATATTGACCTTTAAGAAGTCTTTAAGAAGGCCGTGTTCTCTCTTTAGAAGAGGTATATTTTTAGTAAAACTGAACCTTCCCTTTTAAAATGACATTAGGTGACTGAAAACTATCTTCTCTTTAGAAAAGCGTTTCCTTTAGAGCTGACGAACTATCGATAATCACATTATTAGAAACATTCGATAGTACTACTTTAAAATAATAATGAACAATAATTAACAATCCCGAAAGGAATTTTCTTCTTAGTATCAAATTCCTCCTCAAAAGTGTTAGACATTTGGAAAGGGAAGAAGGTATAAATCCGGTGTGCTTGTAACATATGAAGTGAATCCAGCCTATGTATCCATATTCTTCCGGGTATTACTACCAATCTGCCAATGGTAGCAAATCCATGTATTTAAAATATCCTTTGAATTCTAATGCCTTTTTTAAAATAACGGGTTTTACATTACCTTCGATTTTTAAAAGCTTTTTTTCCTTTCGAGGAAATATAAAATGTTTTCCTACACAAGAATTGTATAAATGTCCCTATATTATATACGGAAATATGTATAAGGTCTACATAATCTTATTCAGATCAGCTATCTCTAGAAAACTTATAAAATATCGTCCATATATGAGTCAATACAACGCACACATATTCTCTTCATTTATATTAATCAAATGTATTGTTATCTCCCTCCTTCGCAGCATCGGTGAAATTGTCCAATCCCGTCAATCAAAACTGTGGCTACATCCCGATTTCATTTTCCGTATGACCGCCGACGCTAAACGTCACACCAGCTACATTAATACCCTACATGGTTTCTCCAACAAGGTGATTCGTGAACGTAAAGCCGAATTGCGTGAGAATATGAACAACAACAATTACGACAGTGTTGCCGATGCTTATGACGACTTGGGTAAAAAGAAACGTTTGGCTTTCTTGGATCTGTTGATTGAATACTCACAGGAGGGCACAAAATTGTCAAACTCCGATATTCGTGAGGAGGTTGACACGTTTATGTTTGAGGGACACGATACCACATCGGCTGCCATTTCATGGACGTTGTTCCTGTTGGGTTCTCATCCTGAATATCAGGAACGTGTTGTCGAGGAATTGGAGTCGATATTTGGTGATGATCGTGACACACCGGCCACCATGAAGAATCTCATGGATATGCGTTATTTGGAGTGCTGTATCAAGGAATCTTTGCGTTTGTTCCCCTCTGTGCCAATGATGGGTCGTTCCATAAATGAAGATGTTCAGATTGGTAAATATTTACCCTCTTAAAGGGAATAACAATGCGTTTACATTCATGACTTTCAACATGATAATTGGCTAAATCACGATAGCCTACTTCGTCATGATAGAGAGCGGAAAAATATTCTGAATACGATAAATTTTTGGTTTTGTCTTTTCCAGGTGACTATACCGTACCAGCTGGCACCACAGCCATCATTATGACTTACATGCTGCATCGTAATCCTCGTGTCTTCCCCAAACCGGAACAATTCAACCCCGATAATTTCTTGCCTGAGAATTGTGCCGGTCGCCATCCCTTCGCCTATATCCCCTTCAGTGCGGGTCCACGTAATTGCATTGGTCAAAAGTTTGCCATTCTCGAAGAGAAGGCTGTCATCTCCACAGTATTGCGTAAATATAAGGTTGAAACCGTAGATCGTCGTGAAGACTTGACACTTTTGGGTGAATTGATTTTGCGACCCAAGGATGGTTTGCGTGTTAAAATTACCAAACGTGAATGAATGAATGAAGGAATGACGAATTGACTGTAATGTGATTGGTCTATTCTGAGATTATCTTGCCAACTTCGAAAGATGAAAAGAAATTGCAACAAATTATTAGTAGTAGCTATAAGTTTGTAAATAGCTGTCGTCTATCTCTGTAGAATTTTAAGTTTTCCTACCAACCCCCTCCCCCTGCCTTTGATATTTGTATCTCAATTTTTCAGCGGGGCAATTCAGCCGTAGATGTTTATACCAAAATTTATTTTATTCGTTTTAGGCTATAAGTTGAATATTATTTTCGTATATTTGATATTATAAGTAAATATAAAAATAAAAAGAAAATTTTGAAAATTATTTACACTGTTACATCTTGATTAGTCATAGACATTATGGATCCATTTACCTGGTAATGTAAAAAAAAACTACCATTTAATAGGTTGTTCCTTGAAAAATAAAAAAAATATCATATATTCCCCCTATACCAATGAACGGACGAGTACGGGCATCAATCTCGGCAAATCCCCTTGCTGCAAGTTCAATATAAAAACAAGTAAACAAAGGCTATAGTCGTGCGGGGCCGCTTATGTGATACCCTACAACACTACAATATGTTAGAAGCCCTTTTATGTCAAAATCCATTTTAATAGAGTTCGCTTTTGAAATTATGTCACGGAGAACTGCCTAGGTATTAATCTTCGCATTTTGACCAGGGACATTTGCCTAATATTTACGCACTTCTCTTAATATATTGCGGACATCTTTGAAAACAATAGGCCTATCCCTTCTGAGCCTAACCCAACCCTTGTGAAAATGTTCGTTAGGATAACCCCAGCCTGTGTTGTAAGGGGAAAAACATTACAAAATGTATACTTCAATATTATGAGCCAAATTAAAAAAATCGCATCTGATAAAAAAAAAAAAAAAAAAACAAATAACAAAGTCCTATAAAATCTATATTAACAAAATCTATATAACATTGTCATCTTTTTATACGATTTATTTAGATTTTATACTTTTATGCCAAGAGGGCATTCTGAATTGACAAAATTTGTCAAAATCGGTCCAGCCATTTTTGAGATATAAGCATTCTAGCTAACATCCCCTTCCTTTGTATATATACATTGCATACATTTCGCTATATATATCCGTTATATCTACTATCGGCATATACGTAACGGTCAAAATTGACCTGCTCGTCTACTTGTGATTTCCACGGGATTAAAAATAAATTAAATTAAAAATTAATGGAAAAATGACCCTCAAAATTGGAAGGCTTCTGCCCAGCCCTAAGTTTTAGCCCCACGCTAACTTCCGCGTCGATTGGTCTATTATTGCGACTTGTAGGGCAACTGCAAAATCAGGAAATTTTTCAGTTTTTGGTCTATTTCAACCTCTAAATATTACGCGATCATCTCCAAAAGCAATAAGCTTCTATTCTGGCCCTAGCCCCACCTCCATTCTAAATTTCGTGAAAATCGGGCAATAATTGCGACCTGTAGAGTTATTACAAATTAACATGAACAGACGGACGAATGGACATACATAGCTAGATTGACTCAACTCGGCGAGATAGAAATTTCCCTGTATACTTTCCTATGTGGGAAACCAATATTTCGAGGTGTTACATAATTTTTGGCCCAATCAAATTTATAATACCCCCAACACATAGTGTTTAGGGTATAATAAAATAAACAAGTAAAAAAGCTGTAAGTTCGGCCGGGCCGAACTTTGAATACCCTCCACCATTTGAAACGAATTTGGCTATTTTCAAAAAAAAAAAAAAAAGGAAAAAAAATCCGTTAAAAATTCTTTTCAAATCTTAAAAATACCGAATGTAGCCGTTATATTAGGATCTATACGACGACGTGGACCTGCATAGGCAATTTTTGTCATAAGCCATTACAATATTCAAATGCGAAACTAGAAAAAAATCAGTTAATAATGTGGCAAAAATCATCAAAATACCGAATATAGGGAGGTGCTATTATATGGGGGCAATACGAAGACATAAACCTGCACAGAAAATTTTCTGTCATATTCTATAGTATCCATTACGAACTTCAAATACCAAATTGGAGAACAGTTCTGGTGAATAATGCCGCTAAAATCATCAACATAGCGAATATCAGGAGGTATCGTTATATGGGGGCTATACGAAGACATGGACCTGCACAGATAATTTTCTGTCATAGGCTGAAGTATCCATTACGAACTTTAAATATATGGAGGAGCTATACGATGGCGTAGACCTGCACCGATAATTTTCTGTCATAGGCTGTTATATCCATTACGAACATCCAATACCAAATTTGTAACATTGCCGGTGATCAATGTCGCTAAAATCATTAAAATACCAAATATCGGGAGGTGCCGTTATATGGGGGCTATTCGAAGACGTCGACCTGCATAGACAATTTTCTGTCATGGGCTGTATTATCCATTACGAACTTCAAATACCAAATTTGAAACGATTCCGGTGAAAAATGTTACTTAAATCACCAAAATGTCGAAAATAAGAAGAAGGAGCATTATATGGGGCCTATAACTAAAATGAAGACGCATTTCATTCTTCCACTAGCTCAAATTTTAACAAAGTGGGATATTCAAAATTTGCAGTAAATCAGACGTTGAGAGAGGAATTCTTTTCAAATGTGTTGCCCTCAATGATCGCAGTCTGACATCCATGTAAATAGTTTAAACTAAATTGGGTACTCCCCTCGGTTAGTAAAAAATGTGTGTAATTTTTCTGTTATATTTGAATTTTTGTGGAAGTACAAAAAGTGGACCCATACATCTTCGATTTTCACACTTTTTCTAATGTCTGTAAAAATATTCGTATATACGAAATTGAAGAAAAATCGAACATTTATATCAAATTTTATATGAGTAATTGTTAACTTAAATGTTGCCTTTTGGTAGTGGAGGTATTTCAAACAGTGGACCAATATCCTATCCTATATGTATGTAACTTTTCGTTTTGCTGTAGACAAAACGGTCTACAACGTTTTAACTTAATCACTTTCAATAATATTTTATGTATTAATGTTGAAATTACATTTCTACGTTTACTATTTTTAGCTTTCCTTGGTTTTTAATAGAATTTTTTATTTTTTGTTTGTTCCTAAAAGTATGCAAGGAAAAGTGAATAATTATTACTAGTCGAATTTCAAATATACTCATGTGTGTGATTTCGTCGAAAAAGGGTTATCGTTTCTACTAAACAATGTGCCTGCAATGAAAAAATTTCCACCGATAGATGGATATAGTAGTTTGTTGTCATCGAAGACATAAACCGGTACTTGTAGTTTATGTTTCCCTCACCAGGTGCTAATCGTCGTAATATTGTTGTTAATGTATGAATAGTCACGAGCAGTTAGTCAACAGATAGATACAATTAGATGGATGATATTGATGGTTTTAAAAAGTTTTAAATAAATAAATATTGATTTTTCAATTTCTTCGCTCCGCTTCCCTTATACGAGGTGTTTCGGAGACACCATTAATTATGTATTTTGTTGATAACCATACGATTACAAATGAATTTATCAATGTCTGCCTATTTGGTGCAATTATGGGAAGGACTATATGATTTGTATTACAATGGGCGTTATCGGTCGACGTTTATTAGTAGATGCCAAATATCTTTACTTCCTAACTTTCGATATTCTGTAATCAGATATCTGAAATTTTCTCATCCTCTAAAAACTGACTCATGACCATTTTAAAATATCCAAATCATAACTAAATAATTGATAAAAAAAAGTAAGCAAAGGCTATAGTCAATTGGAACCTGTAGAGCGACTGCAAAATCAGGAAAATTTTAATTTTTGGTACACAAAATCTTCAAAAACAAAAGGTTTTAATTCTGACACTACCACTAATTCGATACTATTTCGTTTATATATATATCGTACTTATTTTTAATGCATTATGATTTCGCCAGGATTAAAAATTTTCGCGGTTTAGTGAACATTTTCTTATTTTTTGACATAAAAGTTATGGTTTATTTTACCTGCAAAATATTGTCCGATGACCAAACCCAAATGGTAGGGTTCTGCCCAACCTTAAACTCAAACTCCATGCAAAATTCAACGTCGATTGGTTTATAATTGTGGCTTGTAGAGCAGGAAAATTTTCTGTTTTTGGCTTATTTCAACCCCTACATATTTTTCGAACACCTCCAATCTGATCCATCTTTAATTTACCATTTTCAATTCCGTGAGGATGTGGCCATTAATTACGACCTGGGCCTCAATTCTTGTTTTATGAAAATGTGAAATGAAAACATTCATAAAGGAAAGAAATGTCAAATGAAAAATTTTATAAAGAAAATATTTTTCATTTCATATTTTCATAGAACAAGAATCCACCCTCTGTAGAGTGATTACAAATTAACATGGACATACGGACGGACGGGTATACATAGCTAAATCGACTCAGCTCGGCGAGATAGAAGATCCATATATTGTTTCCTATGTCGGAGACCAATATTTCGAGCTGTTATATAATTTTACTGATCGCAAATAATAGCCAAAAATTACGAGAGTGAATATTAAAGGAGTTATTGCCATTTTATAACAAAGGGTGTTTTTTTACAAAAAAAATTTAAATGTTGATGAAACTTTTTTATTTGTTTCACTATACTCTGACAAATCATCATGAATAGACTCACGCTTGAACAACGCTACGAAATTATCCAAATTTACTTTGAAAATCAGGCTCTAGAGCAGTTGGCAAATGACCCGTGGTTTTATCGCAAAATTGTGTTCAGCGATGAGGCGCATTTTTGGCTTAACGGGTTTGTTAATGAGCAAAATTGCCGCATATGGAGTGAGACCAATCCACAAGAGACCCTACAGACTCCATTACATCCAAAAAAATGCACCGTATGGTACGGTTTTCATGCTGGTGGCATCATCGGACCTTATTTCTTTAAAAATGAGGCCGGAGCTTGCGTTACGGTCAATGGAGATCGTTACCGCACCATGATCAACGATTTTTTGTTTACAAATATGGATTCAACAGAATGACGCTACGTGCCATACAGCGAACGCAACCATCGACTTATTGAAATCAAAATTTGGAAAACCAAAAATTGGACGTCCAAAATGCATTTCGTCAAGAACAGACGCGGTGCCCATATGCCTGAAATCATTTTCAAATTTTAATGTCACGTATTGATCTTTCAAAAAAAAAAAAAAAAAAAAATTGATTAAAATTTATTTTTATACCCTACAACACTATATGTTGGGGGTATTATAAGTTTGATTGGGCCAAAAATTATGTAACACCACGAAATATTCGTTTCCCACATAGGAAAGTATATATGGATCTTCCTATCTCGCCGAGCTGAGTCGATCTAGCTATGTATGTCCGTCCGTCCGTCTGTCCATGTTAATTTGTCTCTACACTCTACAGGTCGCAATTATGGCCCGATCTTCACGAAATTTAGAATGGAGGTGGGGCTAGGGTCAGAATAGAAACCTATTTCTTTTGGAGATGATAGCATAATATTTAGGGGTTGAAATGGACCAAATACTGAAAAATTGCCTGATTTTGCAATTGCTCTACTGGTCGCAATTATAGACCAATCGACGCGGAAGTTAGCATGGGGCTAGAGCTTAGGTCTGGGCAGAAGCCTTCCAATTTTGATGGTCATCGGGTAATATTTGGTGGGTGAAATAGACCATAACATTTGTGTTAAATAAAAGTCAAATTTTCCATTAAATCGCGAATATTTTTAATCCCGGTGAAATCAAAAATTTACGAACCGGTCAATTCTGACCGTTACGTAGATGCCGATAGTATATATATCGGTTATATATAGCGAAATATATACAATGTATATAGAAGGAAGGGGATGTTAGCTAGATTGCTTATATCTCAAAAATGGCTGGACAGATTTTGACAAATGTTTTCAATTCAGAATGCCCCCTTGGCATAAAAGAATAAAACCTAGGAAAATCGCATAAAATGATACCAATAATGATGTTAATATAGATTTTGTAGTATTTTGTGACATATTTTTTATCACATGCGAATTTTTCAATTTGATTTATAATATTTCGTAATTTTTTCCCAACTTAAAACACAGGTTGGGGAAATTATATAAGTATTGCAAATATCGTCCGATCCTCACGAAAATTTTGATAAGGGTGGGGTTAGTCTAAGAAGGGCTAGGCCTATTCTTTTCAAAGATGTCCGTAATATATTAGGGGTTGAAATGGACCAACAACTAAAAATTTTCCTGATTTTGAAGCCGTTATAATAGTCACAAATAGAAACCAAAGGACACGAAATCTCACATGGACCACTAATTTTGTGTGAAAAAATACCAGCATTACTTACAGGCTATATCCGAAATACACAAAAGCCGAACTTCTGGCTTTTTTATGCTGATTTCGTTGACGAATATAGCCAAATATCGTAGACTCATCATCGTAGTATAGATGAGTCTAAATTTGGAGATATAGAGGGGCTTCTTGCTTTTGGAGATTATTGCAAAATATTTAGGGGTTCAAATCAACCAAAAAACATAAATGTTTTTCCGATCACACAATTGAAGCCAATCGACACGCCTGTGAAGAGAGTAAGGACAGGGAAGAATTCTAGCATTTTGGATGACCATTGGATTATATTTAGTTGTAAAATGGACAACAACAACAACTAACAGCCCGACGGAGTGCATAAATATCGGGCAACTGTCCCTAGTCAAAATCCTAATTTCAAAAGCGAAATCTTCCAATATAGATTTGGACATAAGGGGGCTTCTAACATATTGTAGTGTTGTAGGGTATAATATAGTCGCCCCGCACGACTATAGCCTTTGCTTACTTGTTTGTGTTATTTTTTACAATTTCTGTCGGGCATAAAAAACACCCTTTACTTAACAATTCATGCATAAAATATTCATTTAGAATATTTAAGAAGTTATGGTAATTGTAAAATATTTAATAATTGAAGCCGTGATAACTCATCACAAATAATAGCTGAATGCGCCGAAAACTCAATATCCAAAGGGTTATTATAATTTTAACATATTCAATAATTCATGCCTAAATAACTGATCACAAATAATAGCTAAAAACGCCGAAAACTCAGTATTTAAGGAGTTATAGCCCTTTTAAAATATTCAATAAATCATGCCTAAATAACGTGTCACAAATAATAACTAAAACGCCGAAAACTCAATATTTAAGGAGTTATGGCCCTTTCAATGCATGCACAAATGATAACTAAAAACGATGAAAAGTAAATATATAAGAAGTTATGGTGATGTAACTTAAATAATAACTTAAAACGCCGAAAAGTAAATATTTAAGGAGCTATGATCACTTTAAAATATTTAATAATTCATACATAAATAAATGATCACAAATAATAGCTAAAAAACGCCGAAGAATGAATATTTAAGAAGTTACGGTAATTTTAAAAAAATATTCAATAATTCATACCTAAAGCAATGATCATAAATAATGGGTAAAAACTCCGAAAAGTGAATATTTTACGAGTTATGACCATTTTAAAATATTCAGTAATTCATGCCTAAATAACACAAATAATAGCTGAAAACGCTATATAATATTCAGTAATTCATGCCTAACTAAATGATCACATATAATAGCTAAAACGGCGAAACGTGAATATAAAAGGAGTTATGACCATTTTAAAATATTTTACAATTTATGCTTATATAATATTAAAAAACCCCGAAAACTCAATATTTATGGAGTTATGTTTATTTTATGTCCAAAAGTCAATATTTAAGGAGTTATGGCCATTTTAAAATATTCAATAATTCATTCCTAAATAAATGATCACAAATAATAGCTAAAATGCGAAGCCGAAAACTCAATATTTAAGGAGTTATGGCCATTTTAAAATATTAAATAATTCATGCCTAAATAATACATAATTCATGTTCAATAAATATCTGATCACAAATAATAGATAACAAGTAAGCAAAGGCTATAGTCGTGCGAGGCCGACTATGTTATACCCTACAACACTACAATATGTAAGAAGTCCCCTTATATTCAAATCCCTATTGGAAGATTTCGCTTTTGAAATTAGGAAATTTTTGAAATTAGGATTTGGAGTCGATTTTACAGCTAAATATAATTCAAAGGTCATCTAAAATGTTAGAATTCTTCCCTGTCGTTAAGTCTTTTCACAGGCGTGTCGATTGTCTTCAATTGTGTGATCGGAAAAACATTTCTGTTTTTGGTTAATTTGAACCCTTAAATATTTTGCAATCATCTCCAAAAGCAAGAAGCCCCTCTGTATCTCCAAATTTAGGCTCATCTATATGATTTGCTTGTCTACGATATTTGGCTAAAGTCGTCAACGAAATCAGCATAAAAAAGCCAGAAGTTCACCTTTTGTGTATTTCGGATATCGCCTGTAAATAATGCTGGTATTTTTTCACACAAAATTAGTGGTCCATTGTACCCGCTGTCCTAAACTCTAACTTTATTATTGTAACCTTTATAACGGCTGCAAAATCAGGAAAATGTTAGTTGTTGGTCCATTTCAACTCCTAATATATTGCGGACATATTTAAAAACAAGTAAGCAAAGGCTACAGTCGAGCGGGGCCGACCGTTGAATACCCTACAACACTATAATAAACGATACAGTTTATATAGGCGAGATACTCGAAAGAATTGCACAAGATATTGTGACAAATAATAAAAGAAAACCATTTCGAATAATAGCAACTTTAACTAATTTGCTCATTTCGAATTTATTGGAAGATATTGCAGGTAAATGGTCTTCCTCGATCTGGAACCAATATTTCCCAAAGACCTATAATCTCTCAGAAGTGGCAAAAGATTAACATTTATTATTGGTTTTTGACTGAAACGCATCTATATGAGATACAGATATTTGACTATATTCTTCAACGAAATCAGCGTTAACGAAATAGTCAGAAGTGTGTCTTTCCTGTATTTGTGAATTCTCCAAAAAGTCACTGGAATGGACATTTTCGTATTTTGTCTACAAAAGTTGGCAAACTCCTTTACACATTGAATATTTTTGTATGGCCATCCAAAACTGCTTGGCTTTTGCAATGTCCGGTAACCCCCATGCAAAATTTCGGATGTATCGGACCATAAATGTGATCTGTATATGATATGCTGATATCCTAACTACTTAGTTTTGTTAGCTGTAGAAATATAACCAAATGTTTCATTCAAAAAGAAAATGTGCCAAAAATATGACAACATTGAAGAAATATTAGTAAATGTTAGAAAATCAATATTTTCATCTTTAGAGAGATATTTTTATGCGATTTTTTAGACGTTTTTTCTTTCCTGTCAAGAGGCCATTCTAAATTAATGAGAACTGTCGAAATCAGTTCAGCAGTTCTCGACATATAAGAGATCTTTCAAGCATATCTCTTTGATAGACATATATATCGCACATATTTTGATATATATCCGTTTTGTTGGATGTTAACATCAATGTAAAGATCAGAAGTAACCTTGTCATTGCTCTGTGATTTCGACGGGATTTAAAATATTCGCGGTTTAATGAAAAATTTTGAGTTTTTTCAACACAAAAGATATGGTCTATTTTACCCGCTAAATATTATCCGATGACCACCCAAATTGGTAGGCTTCTTCCCCTCCCTAAACTCTAGCTACAAGCGAAGTTCTGCGTCGATTGGTCTATAATTGCGACCTGTATAGCTACTGCAAAATCCGACATTTTTTCAGTTTTTGGTCCATTTCGACCCCTAAATATTATGCGATCTTCTCCAAAAGAAATAGGGTTCTATTCTGGCCCTATACCCACCTTCGTGCAAAATTTGTGAAGATCGGGCCATAATTGCGACCTGTAGAGTGATTACAAATTAACATGGACAGACGGACGGACGGACATACATAGCTAGATCGACTCAGCTCGGCGAGTTAGGAAGATCCATATATACTTTCCTATGTGGGAAACGAATATTTCGAGGTGTTACATAATTTTTGGCCCAATCAAACTTATAATACCCCCAACACATAGTGTTGTAGGGTATAACAATAGGCCTAGCTCTTCTGAGCCCAACCCTACCCTTGTGAAAATTTTCGTGTCACAAAATACTACAAAATCTAAATTAACATCATTATTGGCATATTTTTCTGCGATTTTATACTTTAATGACAGCAGGGCATTCTGAATTGACAAAATTTTTTTCAAAATCGGTCCAGCCATTCTTGAGATATAAGTATTCTAACTAACATCCCCTTCCTTTGTATATACACATTGTACATATTTCGCTATATATAACCGATATATTTACTATCGGCATCTACGTGACGGTCAGAATTGACCTGTTCGTCTATTTGTGATTCCGCCGGAATTAAAAATATTCGCAATTTAATGGAAAATTTGACTTTTATTTAACACAAATGTTGTGGCCTATATCACCCACTAAATATTACCCGATGACCATCAAAATTGGAAGGCTTCTGCTCAACCCTAAGCTCTAGCCACATGCCAACTTCCGCTTTGATTGGTCTATAATTGCAACCTGTAGAGCAACTACAAAATCAGGATTTTTTTCAGTTTTTGGTCCATTTCAGCCCCTAAATATTATGCGATCATCTCCAAAAGAAATAAGGTTCTATTCTGGCCCTAGCCACACCAAAACTTATAATACCCTCAACACATAGTGTTGTAGGGTATAAAAAGATGAATATTTAAGGAGTTATGGCCATTTTAAAATATTCTTATTCTTAATAACTGATCATCAGAACATAGACTGAAGCTTTCTAACTCGTTTCCTATATATTTCTCTACCAATTTTTTTAAGCCACTTCTTCTTTTCTTGAACGCTACAACTATTTTCTGGCATAACTTCTTTAAATGCGTCTCCATAGGATTTTCTCCACTATATATGAATATTTTAATTATTCGGCGATCTTACTGGGGTTTTGTCGAATCCGCAATTCTTCAACAGCATTTGATCACTTTTAAGGTCAAATTATTAATTTTGTGGCGCCTGTGCGTTGCTTATGTTTAAGCGTCTTTGTGTTATCCATAAATGAGGTTTGATGTATCTGGGACACACCTAAATGCAATAATTGATTATTCCATATGGCGAGAGTGTCGAACCATATTGGCGGAATGAATGCACTTTAAAATTAGCAAATTGGCGTCAAATAAATGAGAACAACTGATTTGTTTTGCTCGCTGTCGGAGTGAATCTGGAGTATCACAAGCCTCACGGAATAGAACAACGTTGTTGCTGCCACTTGGTTGGTTGCAGCCTATCTGGTGAACAATGTGGCGCCATAGATTAAGTGGGCCTTACAGTGATTATGGCGTCGATATTTCATATTGAAATACGCCAATATTTCAAATACAAAAACCAATAGAACACTTTGCAATATGTCGATCTATCTGTCTGCCTATCCGTCCGATTGTCTGTCTGTTTTGCGTATCGTTTTGCATTTTTGCGCTCATACAAACTTGCAGACACTAGGACAGCCAATGTAAACGAATGTTCGAACAAATCAATGGACAATCAATTAACTGAGTTGGTGTTAATCGGAAGAGGAGGGCGAGGCAGTGTTGCAAAAAAAAAAGAAGAACAAACAAATATCTTATGAATTGAATGCATTTTAAATCCCACTAAAATATTGAAGTCACTACAATTTTAATACCCAAATGGAATTATGAGGCTTAGGTTTCTTTTTCACACGCATACTGTGGAAAATAAGAAATATGCACAAATACGCAAAAAGTTATTTGTGTGTGTGTAGGGGTTATTTCTACAATACGTGACCAGGGGCTGGATTCTTGTTCTATGAAAATATGAAATGAAAAATATTTCCTTTATAAAATTTTTCATTCGACATTTCTTTTTTTTATAAAAGTTTGCCTTTCACATTTTCATAGAACAAGAATTGAGGCCCAGAATACGTTTTAAATAGAACAGTATACAGGGTGAGATAAGAAACTGCAACCAAATTCAGACTGTTGTCATTTCAAAGCCACTCGTCCGACAGCTGTTAAAATTATTCCAGTCACAGCTCATTATATTGTTTACAAGCGTACAAAAGTATTTTGCTGAGAAATTTCCAGAAAAATGTTATTCGTGATGGAATTTAAGCGTGATAGTGTAATTTCTTTATATGTGGCTGGAAAACCACAAGTGCCTATTGTTAGAGATCTCCAGCATTTGAATGTTAATAAATCTTTTGTGTCTCGTACCATCGCTCGTTACAGTGGTACTGGTAGAGTAGCCCGAGGTCAAGGAAGTGGACGGAAGAAAACAGCAACATCAGCAGAAATGGTTCGAAAAGTAAATAAGCGACTTGATCGAAACCCGCGTCGCAGTGGCCGAAAAATGACTCGTGAGCTGAACATATCGCAATATTCCATTCGGCAAATATTGAAAAATGAGCTCGGGGTAAAGCCAATGAAATTCCAAAAAGTGCAAGAACTTACACCGCAACAGAAAGAAAATAGACTCAAAAGAGTTGCTTCGCTTGGCCAAAAGTAGTGAACTGCCGAATTTGGTTTTCTCCGATGAGAAAACATTCGTTGTCCAGCAGTTTGAAAACAAACAAAATGATCGTCGTTACTTACAAAAAGGTCAGCTGAAATGTGTACCTTCGGTTGGGCACCAGAACTCAAGCGCCGGCCATGGTGATGGTTTGCGCCGCCATTCGACCGTGGCATCAGAATAAATGCCGAATATTATCGCGAAAATATTCTGGAGGGTGTATTAAAGACTTGGGCACGCAAACATTTTGGTCGCTGACCATGGACATTCCAACAAGACTCAGCACGCGCCAGCCAAGAATGGTTACAAAATGAGGTTTCTCGATTCATTTCCAGCGCACAATGGCCATCAAAATCTCCGCATATTAAATCCGTTGGACTATTGTGTCTGGAGTATTTGGAAGCAAACGTTGCCACTAAAAAATACCAAAATGTCGATCACTTCAAGCAAGCGCTTCGTGGGAATGGACCAAAATACCGCAGAGCAACATTCGGGTAGCGTGTGACGACTTGACGCCCATAATTCGTGCCAAAGGTGACCAATTCGAACAAATCCAAACTTATTCCAAAATTTGATGCTATTTCCGACACTTTTTGCTTTCATATAAATTATGGCGCTTGATTTTTTTTGCTGTTTTTTTATACCCTCCACCAAAAAAAGTATGGAGGGTATATTAAATTCGTCATTCCGTTTGTAACTCATCGAAATAATCATTTTAGACCCAACAAAGTATATATATTCTTGATCAGCGTAAAATTCTAAGACGTTGTAATCACGCTACAGTCTAAACTAATTAAGGTAGGAAGCTTAAATTTTGCACAGATCTCTCTTTTGTCTGCATGCAGGTCAAGTTCGAAGATGGGCTAAATCGGTCCACGATATCGTATAACCCCCATATAACGGTACCCCCGATATTCGGTATTTTGATGATTTTAGCCACATTTTTCAATGGAATTGTCTGAAAATCCACACAAGTAGTTCCTTGTGGGTACTTTATACCTCGGCAGAGAATTATCTATATAGGTCCACCATATTGTATACCGCCCATATAACGGTACCCCCGATATTTGGTATTTTGATGATTGTATCCACATTTTTCAATGGAATTGTCTGAAATTCCACAAAAGGAGTCCCTTGTGGACATTTTACCCCCTCAAAAATAATTGTCTATATATGTCCACGATATCGTATATCTCCCATATAACTGTACCCTCCGATATTCGGTATTTTGATTATGTTAGCCACACTTTTCAATGGAATTGTCTTAAAATCCCCACAAGTAGTTCCTTGTGAGTACTTCACCCCCTGAGAGAGAATTGTCTACACAGGTCCACGATATCGTATATCCCCCATATAACGGTACCCCCCGATATTCGGTATTTTTATGATTTTACCCACATTTTTCATCGGAATTGTCTGAAAATCCACACAAGGAGTTCCTTGTGGGTACTTTATACCTCGGCAGAGAATTATCTATATAGGTCCACGATATCGTATAGCCCTCATATAACGGTACCCCCGATATTCGCTATTTTGATGTTTTTTGCCATATTTTTCAACGGAATGGTCACAAGGGGTTCTTTGTACACAAGGGGTTCTTTGTGAGCACTTTACCCCCCGACAGAGAATTCTCTATATAGGTTAACGATAACGTATAGCTCCCATATAACGATACCCCGCGATATTCGGTATTTTGAAAATCCACACAAGGAGTTCCTTGTGAGTACTTTACACGCAGACATAGATTTGTCTTTATAGGTCCACAATATCGTATATCCCCCCATATCGGCAACTTCCTATATTAGATATTTTAAAGATTTTAAAAGAATTTTTAATGGATTTTTTTTTGAAAATTTTCTAATTCGTTCCAAATGGTGGAGGGTATTCAAAGTTCGGCCCGGCCGAACTTATTGCTTTTTTACTTGTTTTATTTCACACAGTAAACGATAATTAAAAGTTTATTACAGTAACTACTTACCGAACTGGTACTCCCGGTTCTCCTTAAATTAAAAGAAAAAAAGTAGCTCCGAGTAGGAAAGAGCTGTAGACTACATAGGCTTCCATATAAGGGAAGACCACAAAAAAAAACGAGAAAATATTTACAGGAAAAATAGGGGAAATATCACATCTCATTATAAGTCTCTGAACAAAGGACAAGTTTAACTTAAAACTTGACCACTGTCAATTTGGGTTGTAGTTAATTTCAAGTGGACCTAATAATATTCCAACCCAATAGAGTTTTGGGATCTCATGCCATTTTTGAGGGTCTTCTTATCAAACAGAAAAAGGTACCAATATTGTCAGCTCTATTTTACAACATTTGAAATTTTTGAAGAGAGCTTTCGATTATTTTATGTATCATTGGCTTAAAAAATTAGTCATGTCGTTCCACTTTTAGGTTATTCCGATATAAGGGTAAACCTCTGTTTCAAGTAATTTTTTGACGCATTTTTCATTTTATTTTGCCAAATGTTAAAATTTTGAGTTCTGATTATGTAAAAAAATCTACTTGCAAAAAATTATCAATTTAAGCCCACGTTTTCGTAATATTTTTCAAAATATTAGAGCCCCTTTTTGTATGGCCAAGGCTATAGAAAGAATCCTAAACGACGTTTTGTCTAAGTACTCAAAAGACTTTTTGGAGTTTGTATATACAAACCGAATACCTCAATTCCACTTGGAATGTACTCCAGTTTAGCTGTTAAGCAGTGGAATTGAGGCATTTCAAATAAAGCAAAATAGATAATGTTTTTAAGAAACATATTAAGTTTGCACATTTCTTTTGTTTGAGGCTTTTAGTGAAATTCCTTTCCCAAAAAAATTGAGTTTTATGGGAGATTTTGGCTCACGTTAGAAGCGTAGTCAAGTAAAAGTCAAATAATGTTCCCATGTCTGTATATATAACAAGTTAAAAAGTATCTGCCAGTTTTGCCGGCAATGCATACCCTCAGCCTTCTGTTGACTGCTGTTATGATTTGAATAATTTGTTTAACACTTATGGAGTGGGTTCCAAAGGAAGTGGCCAATATTGGCCATTTCGTATAGGCCCTAAATAAATATCGTATAGATATTGCGACAAAATCTTGAATCCTATGTGGGCTGGAAGCAAAAGAAATGGTCCGATCTCTACCATCTTTATAACAGATCTTTGGAAATATTGAGATGTACCAAGTCTTGAATGGAATCGGATATTTTATGAGCTTCATGGATATTCAAAATTTTGCGTCTTTGTGGGGAGGTAACAAAAGTAGTGGACCGATATATCCCATCTTCATCTTCTATCTTTTGATAAAAGAAATAAAGGGATGTGTAGAATATAAAGAAAATCTGATGCTTATTTCGGATTTTTGGACTTTGACCCCTTGTGGGGGAGGTACCAGAAGGAGTGGACCGATGTATTTCATCTTAACGCCAGGTCTTGTTTTATTAAAAATATTGGGAGGTGTGAAATTTGAAGACAATCGGACTATTACATCACATTTTATAAGAGTTGTAATTATTCAAAATGTTGACCCTTTGTGGGGGAGGTACTTGATGGAGTGGGCCGATATTGTCCATTTTCGCACATAACCTAGCACTGACGCAAATATTAAGATTTGCAAAGTTGGAGCAAAATCGTATTATCGTTTCTCTTTCTGAGCAGAAAATATATATTTTTTTGGAAATTTCGATCCGAACTCGATCTAAATTTTACAAAAATATTACGATGTACCAAGTTTGGACCAAATCGAATACTCCCTTCGAGAATTATCGTGCGAACCAGTCAGCCAGACAGACGGACGGACATCGCTAGATCGACTCCAAATGTCCTGAAACGGATTTGGTCCAAAGAACAGGTATTTCGACTAGGCTCGATTAGATCGTATCAAATGATATATACCCTCTATAGCCATATGGCTGAGGGTATAAAAACAAATGTCGTTCGTTGGCTGGCCCGATTTGTATAATTTTTATACCCTCAGCCATATGGCTACAGAGGGTATATATCATTTGATACGGTCAAAACGTGCCTAGTCGAAATAACGGTTTTAGACCCTAGGTCTCTTGGGACAAAATCCGTTTCAGAACATTTGGAGTCGATCTACCGATGTCCGTCCGTCTGTCCGTCCGTCTGTCTGTCTGTCTGGCTGGCTGGTGCGCACGATAACTCTCGAAGGGAGTATCCGATTTGATCCAAACTTGGTACATCGTAATATTTTTGTCAAACTTAGATCGAGTTCGGAGATGGGCAATATCGGTCCACTCCTTCTGGTACCTCCCACACAAAATGTCAAAATTTTCAAAGAAAATAATTTATTGCTTAGCAAGAGAAAGAATAATCCGATTTTGCTCGAACTTTGCGAATCCTAATATTTTCATCAGTGCTAGGTCGTGTGCGAAAATGGACAATATCGGTCCACTCCATCAAGTACCTCCCCCACAAAGGGTCAAAATTTTGAATAATTAAAACTCTTATAAAATGTGATGTAAGATTCCGATAGTCTTCAAATTTCACTCATCCCAATAATTCTATTAGCCCAAGGTCGGGTGTGAAAATGGAATGTATCGGTCCACTCCTTCTGGTACCTCCCCAACAAAAGGTCGAAATTTAAAAAAAAAAATATTTTTTTTTGCACAAAAAGAGAAATGATAATCCGATTTTGCTCTAACTTTACAAATACTAATATTTGCATCAGTGCTAGGTCAGGTGCGAAAATGGACAATATCGGTCCACTCCTTCTGGTACCTCCCCCACAAAGTGTCGAAATTTTGTATACCCATAAAGCTCATAAAACGCCAAATTAACATCTGATTCCATTTAGACCCTGTATATTTCTATCAACACAAGATCTGCTATAAAGGTGGTACAGATCGAACCATTTCTTCTCCCCCAAACATAGAGTTCAAGATTTTGAAAAACAAAACGCTCAAATAAAGCGAAATAAACATTCAACTCTCTTCAAATTTCAAATATTATTGCTAAAACAAGATCTGTTGTGAAGTTGATATATATCTGCCAACCTCTTCTGGGGTCACAATTTTCAATAATTTTATCTGTCATAACTTTCGAAACCATTTAGCAATTCTTTACTACTTGCTATGATCAAATATTTCTCCCAATAAGAAGCCTGATATGAATATGAAATTTATCGGAATTTGCGATTTCGCATAAAATTGGACATAAATATCCTTTCTTGTAATGTTGCCCAATATTTCGCTCAATATTTTTTATTTGTATCAGATGAAGTAACAGTGGAATATTTCGTTAGATTCTTCTTGTACATCACGCATATTTTAACATTTTCTAAAAATTATTACAAATCTCATATAAAGTGAAGGAGTTTGCGGATATAATCCATACCAGGAACGTCGGAATATTTATACCCTACAACACTATGTGTTGGGGGTATTATAAGTTTGATTGGGCCAAAAATTATGTAACACCACGAAATATTGATTTCCCACATAGGAAAGTATATATGGATCTTCCTATCTCGCCGAGCTGAGTCGATCTAGCTATGTATGTCCGTCCGTCCGTCTGTCCGTCTGTCCGTCTGTCCATGTTAATTTGTAATCACTCTACAGGTCGCAATTATGGTCCGATCTTCACGAAATTTATAATGGAGGTGGGGCTAGGGTCAGAATAGAACCCTATTTCTTTTGGTGATTATCGCATAATATTTAGGGGTTGAAATGGACCAAAAACTGAAAAAATTCCTGATTTTGCACTTGCTCTACAGGTCGCAATTATCGACCAATCGACGCGGAATTTCGCATGTAGCTAGAGTTTAGGGCGGGGAAGAAGCCTACCCATTTGGGTGGTCATCGGATAATATTTAGCGGGTAAAATAGACCATATCTTTTTTGTTGAAAAAATTCAAAATTTTTCATTAAACCGCGAATATTTTAAATCCCGGCGAAATCACAAAGCCATCACAAGGTTACTTCTGATCTTTACATTGATGTTAACATCCAACAAAACGGATATATAGCAAAATATGTGCGATATATATGTCTATCAAAGAAGATATGCTTGAAAAATCTCTTATATGTCGAGAACGGGTGAACTGATTTCGACAGTTCTCATTAATTCAGAATGGCCTTTTGGCAGGAAAGGAACAACGTCTAAAAAAATCGCATAAAAATATCTCTCTAAAGATGAAAATATTGATTTTGTAAAATTTTCTCATATTTTTTCAATTTTGTCATATTTTTGGCATATTTTCATTTTGAATTAAACATTTGGTAATATTTCTACAGCTAACATAACTAAGTAGTTAGGATATCAGGATATCATATACATATCGCATTTATGGCCCGATGCTTACGAAATTTTGCATGGAGATAAGATGAGGGTCAAAATAAAAGCCTATTCTTTTTGGAGATGATCGCCATATATTAAGGGATTGAAATGGACCAAAAAATTGTAAAAATTGCCAGCAGGTCGTAATTATCGCCCGATCCTCACGCACATTTGAATGGGGGTTACCGGACATTGGAAAAGCCAAGCAGTTTTGGATGGCCATCCAAAAATAATCAATGTGTAAAGGAGTTTGCCAACTTTTGTAGACAAAATACGAAAATTACGAAATCCATTCCAGTGACTTTTTGGAGAATTTACTTCTGACTATTTCGTTAACGGTGATTTCGTTGAAGAATATAGTCAAATGTCTGTATCTCATATAGATGCGTTTCAGTCAAAAACCAATAATAAATGTTAATCTTTTGCCACTTCTGAGAGATTATAGGTCTTTGGGAAATATTGGTTCCAGATCTAGGAAGACCATTTAAGTGCAACATCTACCAATAAATTGGAAATTAGCAAATTAGTTTAAGTTGCTATTATTCGAAAATTAGATAACGAAACCTGATGGTTTTCTTTTATTATTTGTCACAATATCTTGTGGAATTCTTTCGAGTATCTCGCCTATATAAACTGTATCGTTTATTACAGTGTTGTAGGGTATTCAACGGTCGGCCCCGCTCGACTGTAGCCTTTGCTTACTTGTTATATCATATTTTTGGAACCGATACTAAATATACAATATTGGCCCATTCTTTCGGAATCTGCTCCATAGAGGGTCCAAGGTTTGAATAATTGTAACACTAGTCAAATTATATTTAAATAATCGAACACAGGCTGTCGGCAATACCGACTGATACTTTTTAACTTGTTTAATTCAAATATTTGACATACCATCTTAGGTTTTTATGGAAAGAAAAATTGACCACGCCCTGTCATTTGCAAAAATAACGAAGATATCAGCTTGAAAATTACTAAACGATATACTGCAGATTATGTCCCCAACAACTAGCCACGCCTACGTTTTAATTTAATTATTTAAATATGGTGTGTTAAATGTGAAGTGACTCATCAATCAAGAACGGATGTTTGTAATTAAAGTTGAAAGGGTTTTATAATAGAAAATTTTGAGAAAAACTGCAGAAAAGTCAGAAAATGGGATAAATTGAAAGTAGCTTGTAGAAGTAGATTGAATTTTGTATGGAATTGTTCCAGAATGGTTTCCAGAATGCGAAATTGAAAATTGTTGGTGGAAAATTAGGATTCTTGAAATTTTGCATGTCGGTCAATGTTGGTGCGTATGGGTGAGATAAGGCTGGGTTTTGGAAAAAAACAATATATTTGGTATTATGTGAACGAACTGAGCTAAGATCTTGGCATTCGGTGTAAGAATTAAGTTTGACAAGTGGAGTTAAAAGGAGGAGAGGTTTTTGGAGCTATGTACTAAGTGTTTTAAGTGAACGGATAGATCTAGAAATTTGAAATGTTAGTTTTGCAGTCACTTCTGGTGGATAGGCTTAAAATAAAGAAAAGATTTTGGAAAGACGCACTAAAAGTACATGAAATGTCATAAATGGCATTAAATTAGGTATTTCGTGAACGGATAGTGCTTGTCATCTGAAATTTGGCATTAGGGTCTCTGTAAGTTTGTAGGGTTGTGATTTGGCTTGTTTTGGCCACTACTTCGGTGCATCCGCTATAAAGGGTGAACATTTTGAAAAAATTTTTGATATAAAAATTTATTTTAATAAACGGACGTAGGCTGAAGGTACACATCTATCGGCAAAACTATGGTGGTGACCTATGGTGAAATTTAATTAGGAATATTTTTGTGTTTGAAGTCATCCTTCTAAATTGAAATTTTTTTAGAAAATTGTGCATAAAATCATATGAAATACTAATTTAACCTTTAAATGTGTTTTAAATATTTCTAAATTTTTGGAGTTCATTTTAGATTTACAGGGTGAGATAAAAACGGCAACAAAGTCAAAAGCCATAATTTTGACATTTTTTTTATACCCTCCACCATACTATGGAGGGTATATTAATTTTGTCATTCCGTTTGTAACTCCTCGAAATACTCCTGTCAGACCCAACAAAGTATATATATTCTTGATCAGCGTAAAATTCTAAGACGATTTAGCCATGTCCGTCTGTCTGTCTGTGTGTGCTAATTTTGCACACGTGTATATTTTGCCAGTAGGCAGGTTAAGTTCGTAAATGGGCCATGTAGGTCCATGTTATCATATAGCCCCCATATAACGGTACCTCCCGATATTCGGTATTTTGATGATTTTAGCGATATTATTCACCGGAATTGTTTCAAATTTGGCATTTGAAGTTCGTAATGGATACTACAGCCTATGACAGAAAATTATCTGTGCAGGTCCACGTCTTCGTATAGCCCCCATATACCGTACCCCCGATATTGGGAATTTTGATGATTTTAGCGACATTAT
This sequence comes from Musca domestica, assembly GCF_030504385.1. Classification (NCBI taxonomy): domain Eukaryota; kingdom Metazoa; phylum Arthropoda; class Insecta; order Diptera; family Muscidae; genus Musca; species Musca domestica. The sequence continues at coordinate 5,703,718 of NW_026712344.1, read as the reverse complement.
TTACCGGAATCGTTTCAAATTTGGTATTTGAAGTTCGTAATAGATACTGCAGCATAAAACAGAAAATGGGCCATGTAGGTCCACGTGTTCGTATAGCCCCTATGTACCGTATACCGTACCCTCCGATATTTGATATTTTCATTTTAGCGACATTATTTACCGGGATTGTTTCAAAATTCGCATGTGAAGTTCGAAATGAATACTTCAGCCCATGCCAGAAAATTGTCTGTGCAGGTCCACGTCTTAGTATAGTCCCCATATAACGGTACCCCCTATATTCGGTATTTTGATGATTTTAGCTACATTATAAACAGATTTTTCTTCAAGTTTCGCAATTTAATATTGTAATAACTTATGACAAAAGTTGGCTATGCAGGTCCACGTCGTCGTACAGGCATTCGGTATTTTAAGATTTTAACAGAATTTTTAACGGATTTTATTTATTTATTTTTTTTTTTTTTTTGGAAATTGCCAAATTTGTACCAAATGGTGGAGGGTATTAAAAGTTCGGCCCGGCCGAACTTACAGCTTTTTACTTGTTGAGTCTATTTTCTTTCTGTTGCGGTGTAAGTTCTTGCACTTTTTGGAATTTCAATGGGTTTACCCCGAGCTCATTTTTCAATATTTGTCGAATGGAATATTGCGATATATTCAGCTCACAAGCCGTTTCTTTACTTTTCGAACCATTTCTGCTGATGTTGCTGGCTTCTTCCGTCCACTTCCTTGACGTCGGGCTATGCTATTCACATTTAAATGCTGGAGTGCTCTAACGATAGCCACTTGTGGTATTCCAGCCAAATATAAAGAAATCACACTATCGCGCTCGAATTCCATCACGAATAACTTTTTTTCTGGAAAATTCTCACTAAAATGCTTTCGTACGCTTGTAAACAATATAATGAGCTGTCACTGGAATAATTTTAACAGTTTTCGGATGAGTGGCCTAGAAATGACAGCAGTCTGAAGATGGTTGCAGTTTTTTCATCTCACCCTGTATAATAGACCCTACCGGCTTCTTTAATATGGTAGATGCACCCTTCCATATCAGACCATAGGGGCTTTAATTTTAGGAAATCCCATAGAATGTTCCAAATTAGTGAATACCACTAGATCTTCTGTATTATGGTCTTCTATAATACATGGTCATGGTCAGATCGTGGATCCATCATATAGAAACTGTTTATCCAATTTGACCCTGGAATGGCGACAGTTGTTTTTCACAACAACCTTTTTTATAAATGATAGATGATGCATTTATATGTCAGCAACGGAAAATCGCAAAACAGTCTCATGGCTTGATGGCCCAGCTAATGCCTCCAATCGCAATCACAATTGCCAATATTTGTAAATATAAGCAGTAAATGACGTTATTCAGTCATCGAGTACCTACTTTGGCCCATCAGCCTTGGCAAAAATTTATTGCATTTCTGTTTTTTTTTTTCATTTTTTTTCTAGATTTAATCTCCCCTCATTGTCGTGATTTGCTGGCGTTTTATTGCCGATATTTAAACTCCATCAATCGTTGTCAAATGATGTTGATTCAAATGTTAAATGGATTTTTCCCCATAAGTCCAATCATAAATAATAATTTCTATATTTATTTCACATATATAAATGTATTTCGCTAGATGTACAAATTTTATTACAAATATCTGAGAAAAGTGAGTTCGTGTAAATATCGCAAGCCGAATGATGAATGCTTTTTTAAAGCCACAAATTTTTGCAGATTATTTTAGATTTTGACATTGTGGTACAGAAAAAAATCAGCTAGGATGCAACACATGATTTGGGAGAACTTCCAAAATAGATGAAGATAACATAAACAATTTTTTATTAAAGATTCCGAATAATATATCTCATTTTCAATACCAACCATCTTAGACACAATACAAATTGTTCTGCTACATTTTGACGCTTTACGTCAAAGAATGTAAGTTGTATTGTGTTTTCAACAGACAGACAGCCGGACATCGTTAAAACGATGTAGCGTATCTCGACGTCAAGGAAGTGGACGTCAGATATCAGCAACATTAGCAGAAATGGTTAGAAAAGTAAAAAAACCGACTTATCGAATCCCGCGTCTCAGTGGCTCAGCTGAACATATCGCAACATTCTATTCGGCAAATATTGAAAAATGAGTTTGGGATAAAGTCATTGAAATTCCAGAAAGTGCAAGAACTTACACCCCAACAGAAAAAAAAGACTCAAAAGAGCCAAAGAGTTGCTTCGCTTGGCCGAAAATGGTGAACTGCCGAATTTTGTTTTCTCTGATGAGAAAACATTCGTTGTCCAGCAGTTTGTAAATAAACAAAATGATCGTGTTTACTTACCAAAGAGGTCAGCTGAAAATGTGCACTTTCGTTGGCTACCAAATTTTAGGGTGTATTAAAGCCTTGGGCACGCAAACATTCCAACAGGACTCAGCACGCGCCACCCAAGAATGGTTAAAAAATGAGGTTCCTCTCTCATTTCCAGCGCACAATGGCCATCAAAATCTCCGGATACCAATCCGTTGGACTATTGAGTCTGTAATATTTTGGAAAGCAAGGTTGGCCCTAAAAAATACCAAAGTTTATCGTCTTATATGCAGGTGTGCTACCCTCCAAGGTGGAGGGTATAAAAACAAAGAATAAGTAAATTTGGCAGATCGACCTTTTTAATTATTGGTGGAGTGCAACACCATTAAATTAGTATATTTCACTGCTCTCTACCCCGTGAGCCAGTAATGCCAAATTAAAACCGAATGGTAATAAACTCAACCTTAAGTACCTAAATTCATAGATGCCTGCTACCAACGGACTAACTTGACAGAATATATAATATATTGTTGGACTATGCTTCATTTATAATGATTTTTATACCCTACAACACTATGTGTTGGGGGTATTATAAGTTTGATTTGGCCAAAAATTATGTAACACCTCGAAATATTGGTTTCCCACATAGGAAAGTATATATGGATCTTTCTATCTCGCCGAGCTGTGTCAATCTAGCTATGTATGTCCGTCCGTCCGTCTGTCCTTATTAATTTGTAATCAAGCTACAGGTCTCAATTATGACCCGATCATCATGAAATTGAAAATTGAGGTGGGGTTTGGGTCCGAATAGAAGCCTATTGATTTTGGAGATGATGACAAAATATTAGGTCCACCCAAAAACAGACAAAATTCTTGATTATGCTGTTGCACTACATGCCACAATTATAGACCAATCGACGCGAAATTTGGCATGGAGTTAGAGTTAAGAGCTCGGCAGAAGCCCTACCATCATCGGACAATGTCTATCAAGTAAAATAAACCATTGCTTTTATGTAAAAAAAATACGAAAATTTCCAATAAACAGCGAATATGAAATCGCAAATACATTAAAAGGTCTTTTCTGACCATTACATTGACGCTGCTGGTCAAGATTTCGGATATGTAGCGAAATAGTTACAATCAATATGTTATTTCGCTTATAAGTCAAGGACCGCCGGACAAATTTTGACAATTTTCAAAAAAACAAAAAAACGCGTAAAAGGTTTGATAATTAATTTTTAATTTTTAGGTGTTATAAGTTATGTATTCATTTCGAATATAGAGGTCAGATCTTGTTATTATTATTAGTTTCCTTCGTTCGAACAATCCCCATAGATCTGGAGTCAATAATTTTCTAAAATTTTAATTTTATTCACTTATTTCATAAATATGTAAGTGACGATTACACTGTGTGACGAAATTCAATTTCTTCAATAGTTACAGTGAAAAATTCAGCAAATTATGAAAGTGGAGCTATAAAAGTGGAGCCATTGGGAAGGAACTTGAACAATTTCCAAAAAACTCCGTCGAAAAACATCGCTCAAATGAAAACCGTTATATGTGTGCTAAACAAAGATGTGGACCTGCATAGGCAACTTTTGTAGCACCAATTACGAATTTTAAATACGACATTTGGAACAATTTCGATCATAAATATGTCGCTAAAATCATGAAAATACCGAATATCGGTATATGGGGGCTATACGAACCTGCAGAGAAAAATTTCCGTCATATGTTGAAGTACCCCTTACGAACTTCAAATACGAAATTTGAAAATTTTGAAAAATACCGAATATCGGAGGTACCGTAGTATGGGGGGTATGCGATATCGTGGACCTATATAGACAGTTCTATTCCAGAGAATAAAGTACTCATAAATAACTCCTTGTGTAAATTGCATTGCAAAATGTGGCTAAAATCATACAAATACCGAATATCGGGGGTTATATGGTAACTATACGATATCGTAAACTGATATAGCCCATCTTCGAAATCGACCAGATCTGGGCAAAATTTTAGCTTCCTATTTAAATTCGCTTTCATTCTAGCGCGATTACAACAGACGAATAGAAGGAATAGCCCTGTCATCTTAGCATTTCACGCTGGTCAAGAATATATATACTTTGTTAGGTGTAAAATTATTATTTCGATGAATTACAAACGGAACGACGAACTTAACATACCCTCCATACTATGTATGGTGGAAGTTATAAAAAGAAGGCATGTGTATTGACGTTTTCAATGTTTACATTGAGAGAGAGGAAGAGAGAGAGAGAGAGGAAGAGAGAGAGAGGAAGAGAGAGAGAGGAAGAGAGAGAGGAAGAGAGAGAGAGGAAGATAGAGAGAGGAATAGGGAGAGAGGAAGAGGAAGGGGTAGAGGGAGAAAGATAGGAAGAGGGACAGAGAGAGACATAGAGGGAGACAGGATGAGGGTGATAAAGGGAGGGAGAGGAATAGACTTAGGAAGAGAGAGAGAAAGAGTGAGAGAGGAAGAGAGAGAGAGGAAGAGAGATGAAGAGAGAAAGAGAAAGATAGAGAGAGGAAGAGGGAGAGGGAGAGAGAAAGAGGGAGAGAGAAATAGGGAGAGAAGGTATAGAGGGAGAGATATGAAAAGGGCGATAGAGGGAGGGAGAGGGAGATAGATAAAGAGGAAGAGAGAGATATAGAGATAAAGAGGAAGAGAGGGAGGAAGAGAGAAAAAGAGAAAGAGGAAGAGAGAGAGAGGGAGAGATAGAGAGGAAGAGATAGAGAGGAAGAGAGAGAGAGAGAGGAAGAGAGATAGGAAGAGAGAGAGAGGAAGAGAGAGAGAGAGAGAGGAAGGGAGAGGGAAAAGGTCAATGACCCCTTGACCTGGGGTCAATGACCCCTTGACCTGGGGTCAATGACCTCTTGACCTGGGGTCATTGACCTTTTCTTTCTCCCTCCCTCTTCCTCTCTCTCTTCCCCTCTTCCCCTCTTCATCTCTCTCCCTCTTCCTCTTCCTCTCTCTCTCTCTTCCTCTCTCTCTCTTCCTCTCTCTCTATCTTCCCCTCTCCCTCTCTCCCTCTTCCTCTCTCTCTCCCATTGACCTGGGGTCAATGACATCTTGACCTGGGGTCAATGACCTCTTGACCTGGAGTCAATGACCTCTTGACCAGGAGTCAATGACCTATACCCCTTCCTCTCCCTCTCTCTCTCTCTCCCTCTCTCTCTTCCTCTCTCTCTTCCTCTCTCTCTTCCTCTCTCCCTCTTCCCCAGGTCAAGGGGTCATTGACCCCAGGTCAAGGGGTCATTGACCCCAGGTCAAGGGGTCATTGACCTTTTCCCTCTCCCTCCCTCTTCCTCTCACTCTCTTTCCTCTCCCTCTTCCTCTCTCTCTCTTCCTCTCTCTCTTCCTCTCTCTCTTCCTCTCTCCCTCTTCCCCTCTTCCCCTCTGACTCTTCCTCTCTCTCTCTCTCTTGACCTGGGGTCAAGGACCTCTTGACCAGGAGTCAATGACCTCTACCCCTTCCTTTCCCTCTCTCTCTATCCCTCTTTCTCTCTTCCTCTCCCTCCCTTTATCACTCCATTCCTCTCCATCCCTTTATCACTCTCTTCTTCTCTCTTCCTCTACATCTCTCCCTCTTTCTCTGTCCCTCCTTCGGTCTCTTCCTCTTCCTCAACATCTTTCCCCAGGTGACCCCAGGTCAAGAGGTCATTGAACCCATGTCAAGGGTCATTAACCGTTTCTCTCTCCCTCTTCAAAAGACATCAAAAGCAGGGGTAGGCAAAGAAACTCGAAATTTTTTGATAATCGTATGTATTTTGAAATTACAAAATATTTCAAGTGGTTTTTGCTTCTCTTTATACTGTGAGAAATAATTTATTATATTTAAATTTTTTGTTTTAAATGTTCTGTTTTCAAAACAACTCTAATGCCATGTTTACGTTAGAAGTTTTTGTAGGGTTAACCTATTTTGAGAGGATTTATTTGAAGTAAAAGTAATGGATATGACAATTTAAATCCAAATCCAGTGGGTTAACCCTCATATATATAAACGTACTATAACTTTAATAGTTTATTGTTTAAATTTTCTTTGTTTTTGACGTCAAGGGAGAGAGGTAGAGGGGGAGAAAGAGGAAGAGAGAGAGGAAGAGGGAGAGGGAGAGAGAAAAGGTCATTGACCCCTGGTCAAGAGGTCACTGACCCCAGGTCAAGATGTCATTGACCCCAGATCAATGGGGGAGAGAGAGGAAGAGGGAGGGAGAAAGAAGAGGTCAATGACCCCAGGTCAAGAGGTCAGTTACCCCTGGTCAAGAGGTCATTGACCCCTGGTCAAGATGTCATTGACCCCAGATCAATGGGGGAGAGAGAGGAAGAGGGAGGGAGAAAGAAAAGGTCAATGAGCCCAGGTCAAGAGGTCAGTTACCCCTGGTCAAGAGGTCGTTGACCCCAGGTCAAGGGGGAAGAGAGAGAGAGAGAGAGGAAGGAGAGAGGAAGAGGAAGAGAGAGAGAGAGAGAGAGGAAGAGGGAGAGAGAGAGAGAGGAAGAGGGAGAGGAAGGGAGAAAGAAAAGGTCAATGACCCCAAGTCGAGAGGTCATTGACCCCAGGTCAAGAGGACATTGACCCCCTCTTCCTCCCTCCCTCTTCCTCTCTCCCTCTTCCTCTCTCTCTCTTCCTCTTTCTCTTTCTCCTTTTCTCTCTTCCTCCCTCTCTTCCTCTTTATCTCTATATCTCTCTCTTCCTCTTCCTCTCTTTCGTCAATGACCTCTTGACCTGGGGTCAATGACCTCTTGACCTGGGGTCAATGACCTCTTGACCTGGGGTCAATGACCTCTTGACCTGGGGTCAATGACCTCTCGACTTGGGCTCATTGACCTTTTCTTTCTCCCTTCCTCTCCCTCTTCCTCTCTCTCTCTCCCTCTTCCTCTCTCTCTCTCTCTCTTCCTCTTCCTCTCTCTCTCTCTCCCTATTCCTCTCTCTCTCTCTCTCCCTCTTTCTCTCTCTCTCTCCCTCTTCCTCTCTCTCTCTCTCTCTCTCTTCCTCTCTCTCTCTCTCTTCCTCTCTCTCTCTCTTCCTCTCTCTCTCTCTTCCTCTTTCTCTTTCTCCTTTTCTCTCTTCCTCCCTCTCTTCCTCTTTATCTCTATATCTCTCTCTTCCTCTTCCTCTCTTTCGTCAATGACCTCTTGACCTGGGGTCAATGACCTCTTGACCTGGGGTCAATGACCTCTTGACCGGGGGTCAATGCCCTCTTGACCTGGGGTCAATGACCTCTCGACTTGGGGTCATTGACCTTTTCTTTCTCCCTTCCTCTCCCTCTTCCTCTCTCTCTCTCTCTCCTCTCTCTCTCTCTCTCTCTCCTCTCTCCTCCTCTCTCTCTCTCTCTCTCCCTATTCCTCTCTCTCCCTATTCCTCTCTCTCCCTATTCCTCTCTCTCTCCCTATTCCTCTCTCTCTCTCTCTTCCTCTTTCTCTCTCTCCCTCTTTCTCTCTCTTCCTCTCTCTCTCTTCCTCTCTCCCTCTTCCACTCTCCCTCCTCCTCTCTCCCTCTTCCCCTCTCCCTCCTCCTCTCTCCCTCTTCCCCTCTCCATCCTCCTCTCTCCCTCCTCCTCTCTCTCCCTCTTCCTCTCTCTCTCTTCCTCTCTCCCTCTTCCCCTCTCCCTCTTCCCCTCTCCCTCTTCCCCTCTCCCTCTTCCCCTCTCCCTCTTCCTCTCTCTCTCCCTCTTCCTCTCTCTCTCCCTCTTCCTCTTTCTCTCTTCCTCTTTCTCTCTCTTCCTCTTTCTCTCTCTTCCTCTTCCTCTCTCCCTCTTCCTCTCTCCCTCTTCCTCTCTCTCCCTCTTCCTCTCTCTCCCTCTCCCTCTTCCTCTCTCTCCCTCTTCCTCTCCCTCCCTCTTCCTCTCTCTCTCTTCCTCTCTCCCTCTCCCTCTTCCCCTCTCCCTCTTCCCCTCTCCCTCTTCCTCTCTCTCTCTCTCTTGACCTGGGGTCAATGACCTCTTGACCAGGAGTCAATGACCTCTACCCCTTCCTTTCCCTCTCTCTCTCTCTATCCCTCTTTCTCTCTTCCTCTCCCTCCCTTTATCACTCCATTCCTCTCCATCCCTTTGTCACTCTCTTCTTCTCTCTCCCTCTACGTCTCTCCCTCTTTCTCTGTCCCTCCTTCGGTCTCTTCTTCTCCCTCAACATCTTTCCCCAGGTGACCCCAGGTCAAGGGGTCATTGAACCCATGTCAAGGGTCATTAACCGTTTCTCTCTCTCCCTCTTCAGAAGACATCAAAAGCAGGGGTAGGCAGAGAAACTCGAAATTTTTTGATAATCGTATGTATTTTGAAATTACAAAATATTTCAAGTGGTTTTTGCCTCTCTTTATACTGTGAGAAATAATTTATTATATTTAAATTTTTAGTTTTAAATGTTCTGTTTTCAAAACAACTCTAATGCCATGTTTACGTTAGAAGTTTTTGTAGGGTTAACTTATTTTGAGAGGATTTATTTGAAGTAAAAGTAATGGATATGACAATTTAAATCCAAATCCAGTGGGTTAACCCTCATATATATAAACGTACTATAACTTTAATAGTTTATTTATTGTTTAAATTTGCTTTGTTTTTGCCGTCAAGGGAGAGAGGTAGAGGGGGAGAAAGAGGAAGAGAGAGAGGAAGAGGGAGAGGGAGAGAGAAAAGGTCATTGACCCCGTGGTCAAGAGGTCATTGACACCTGGTCAAGAGGTCATTAAATTTGCTTTATTTTTGACGTCAATTTTTAATCGGAATTCTTTGGTAGAAATTCGGAGCTATATTTACAAAATTATTTCAATTAGGGTTCATTTTAAAAGAAAAAACATGATGTCCCGTTTAAACAAGCCAACACTGTTCTATTAATAGAAAAGGCACGGTCGACGAAGGGGTTTTTGTTGTAACAGACAAAACTAACTTACATGGTTATGCTACTTCGTTCAGGTAGAACGAAAGCATAACAAGTAAAGACCTCTTGACCTGCGGCCAATGACCTCTTGACCTGGGGTCAATGACCTCTTGACCTGAGATCAATGACCTCTTGACCTGGGTCAATGACCTTTTCTCTCTCCCCCTCCCTCGTCCTCTCACATTCTCTTCCTCTATCTCCCTCTCTCTTCCTCTCACTCCCTCCCTCTCTCCTTCTTCCTCTTCCTCACTCTCTCTTTCCCTCTTTCTCCTCTCTCTTTCCATCTTCCTCCTCTCTATCACCCACTTTCCCTCTCTCCCTGTACCTCTCTCCCTCTACCTCTCTCCCTCTTCCTCTCTCCCTATATCAAATTTATCTTTATAAAATTTCTGAAAATGTCAAATCTTAAATTTTTGAAGGACATTTATATATTTTTTGTTTCTTTTAAAATGAACCATAATTGAAATAATTTTGTAAATATAGCTCCGAATTTCTACCAACGAATTCCGATTACAAATTGACGTTAAAAACAAAGCAAACTTAAAAGAATGAATTATAAAAGTTGGAGTTGTTTTGAAAACAGAAAATTTAAAACTGAAAATTCAAAGATAACAAATTAATTTTCACTGTGTAAAGAGAGGCAAAAACAACTTGAAATATTTTGTAATTTCAAAACATATACAATCACGAAAAAATTTTGAGTTTCTCTCTCCTACACCTACCAGGGCTAGGCAAAGAGTATCCCGTGGGATATCTGTGTGTTCACAAACACAATTGTAAAAAATAAATTCTTTTGAATTTTCTGTCAATTTGGTTTTGGGAGAATATTTAGTTGTGTTCGAGTAGTCGATGAGAAAGGTGCTGTCGGATATTTTTATGAATATTGCAGCATAATAAAAATTACAACTTTTAAGATTAATAAATCGGAGTATAGCCATTGATATTCCATAAAGTGCAACAAGAACTGCAACTGAAAGAATATAGACTCAAAAGAGCTAAAGGGTTGCTTCGCTTACTGAAAGTGGTGAAGTGGTTTTCTTCGATGAGAAAACATTTGTTGTCCAGCAGTTTGTAAACAAACAAAATGATCGTGTTTACTTGCTAAAGAACTCAGCTGAAAATGTGCACCTTCGGTTGGCCATCAGAACTCAAGAGCCGGCTCGCATTAATCGACCGTGGCATCAAAATAAATGCCGAATATTATTGCGAACATATTCTGGAGGGTGTATTAAAGCCTTGGAGGGTGTATTAAAGAAGGACAAAAAACGAGACGTTTTCAAAAAGTAAGAATTTACAAGCATTGGAAAAATACTTATTCGTATACGAGTATAATTTCAACAATCTCCAATCTTTTATATAAAAACTATTTGAAAATAGAAATCCAAATCAAGGTTTCTATATTAACTCTGACTTTGACTCAAATCTTGCCGCAGTCTACTTTAGACAACCTTAAAACAAGTTTCCCAATATATCGTATGTCCTTTACAGTTAATATGTGCCAAATATAGCATCAAAGTAAATATCCTCACCTTCGTCGTGTTTCGTCAATGTCACACAAACGCAAATGATTCAAAATCAACGAAATATATCTCGGCACTTAAACACCCAGTCAGGACGACAGCAACAGATTATGAACCTTTTAAGAGGATTAACAAATTTGAATGATTTTTGTTTGTGCTATAGTTGTTGTTCATCATTGTCCTTTGTTTTTTCGTGTTGTTTTTCATCAAAACACTTAGTTCCACAGAACCACTTGAGCATGACCACCAAGCCATTCAAACGGCTAGCCAACCAGTCAGCCACTTCATGAGTGGTGCTTCAAACAATTTTTCCCCATTCATCAATTCGCTTCCTAGAGAATGTGAAAGGAGAATTGCAGCAGCCACATTAACGATAGTTTGTTCTTTTTGACAGTTGTTGACTGCGATTGTTTGCATTTCGTGACGAAAACGGTGGCAATCATTCACTGAAATTTGGGAGTGTTTGTGTGTCTGTGTATGAGAAGAAACGCGTAAAACATAAATGTGCGATAAACTGAATTACTTAATTGAAACAACAAGGAAAAAATGATTGCATCTGAAATCCATGTTTCCCAAATTATTTGATGCCACCCATCTGAAAAAAGGCAAATTGTCCAACAAAACCATATGCCACACATCACTCCTTTCGAATTTGATATGAAATTTGTCGTTCTCTGTGTTATCAGCATCCGTTGGGAAATCAAAAGTTCACTTGCCGTTTGGTAGCGGTGTTGTGTATTTCATAGGGTTATTAAAAAGGGTTTAAAAATACATGATTGAGTGGAGATAAAACAAGTAAACGAAGTAAACGAATTTGGATATTTTCAATAAGAAGAAAAATCTTTTAAGATCTTAAAAATACCGAATGTAGCCATTATATTAGTGTCTATACGACGACGTGTACCTGCATAGTCAAATTTGGTCATAAGCCATTGAATTCCATTCAAATCCGAAACTTGAAAAATAAAATCGGTGAATAATCTAGCTAAAATCATCAAAATACCGAATATAGGGGTGTACTTTTATATGGGGGCTATACCAAAACGTGGACCTACACAGACAATTTTCTGTTATAGGTTGTAGTATCCATGATGAACTTCAAATACCACATTTGAAACAATTCCGGTGAATAATGTCGCCAAAATCATCAAAATACCGAATATCGGTAGGGACCGTTATATGGGGGCTATATGAAGACGTGGACCTGCATAGACAATTTTCTGTCATAGGCTGTAGTATTCATAACGAACTTCAAATACCAAATTTGAAACAATTCCGGTGAATAATGTCGCTAAAATGATCAAAATACCATTATATGGGGGCTACACGAAAACGTGGACCAGCATAGACAATTTTCTGTCATAGGCTCTAGTATCCATCACGAAATTTGAAACATTTCCGGTGAATAATGTCGCTAAAATCAGCAAAATTCCAAAATAAGGGAGGTACCATTATGTGGGGGCTATACCAAAACGTGGACCTACATGGCCCATTTCAATACCATAAGTCCTGCAGATATTTGAGTAAAATTTTATCAACCTACTTCATTTCGTTCGGAAGCAAGAGTGATTTTCACAGACGGACAGACAGATAGACGGACATAGAATATTATGTTGATCAAGAATATATATACTTTGTGGGGTCTTAAATGTATATTTCGAGGTGTTACAAACGGAATGAAAAACTTAATATACCCTCCATACTATGGTGAAGGGTTAAAAATAAAGGAAGTGGTGTTAGTTACAGAATGGCTTCATTCCTTAGAAGAGCGTATTTCTATGAAACATATTTTATGCATAGTAGAGCTTCTATTTATAGAAGAGGTCTATCTACAGAAGAGGTTCTACCCACCGAAGAGGTTCTATCCATTGAAGAGATTCTATCCATAAAAGAGCTTCTATCCATAGAAGAGCTTTAATTCACAGAGGAGCTTATATAAAATGAATAGCTTATATTCCTAGAAGAGCTTCTATCCATAGAAGAGTTTCTATCCATAGAGGAGATTCTATTCCACAGAAGAGCTTTTATCCATAGAAGAGATTTTATCCATAGAAGAGATTCTATTCATAGAAAATCTTAATTCACAGAGGAGCTTACATAAAAAGAATAGCTTATATTCATAGAAGAGCTTCTATCCATAGAAAAGCTTCTATCCATAGAAGAGCTTATATTCCATAGAAGAGCTTATTTACCGTAGAAGAACCTCTATACCATAAAGGGACTATGTAACTTTTATGAATAGAACGTCTCCAATTTTAAGAATGGGTTTTATCTTTGGATTCAAGATTCCCATTTTATAACCCTTTAGTCACATTGAAGCTTAATCATATTTCGCTTAGAATCCCTATTCAATTTTCTGCCTTATTAAACAAGTAGTGACATTTCAATACCGATTACATGATTGAATCATTCTGAACCCATCAACGGATGTGGTCACGTGGCCACTTTGTTTCTTCTGTTCGTTTTTGTTGCTGTTGACAAAGGCAAGTGTTTTGTTTTATTTGTTGTTGTTGGTGAATTGTGTGAAATGAAGCCGAAGTAGCTTGTCTGTCTCTCTGGCTGACCAAACATCACTCCTTCTTTTTTCCCGCGCCGCACCAACGTTGGCATGTCGTTAGACACGTGCAATCTGCGCCTAGCCTATGCATTGGGTGGTATGTGTCCCCGTTTGTCCTTGTGATAACTTCAAATCATTTCCTTAAACAAACACAGACTCCGGATTTTTCGTGGTAAATTCATCTTGTGAGTGTGATGGGTGGGCGGTTGGTTGGTTGTGTCAAAGTGGGTTTGTTGCTTGTTGTACAGATCGAACGGGGCATGAGGCGCGTGCTTTCATTTTTGTTTTGTTAGTTTTACTGATGCAGAGATCTTTGCCATAGAACAGCTCGAGAAAAAGGAAAATGTATGTACTGATACGAATGTTTATTTATGTGTGCGTGTGTGTGTATGTGTGAGCTTAGGTATATTTGTGAGTACTACAAGTTCCAGGTCTGCAAAAAATCAATTCTATACAGAGTAAATCAAGCATGTATATGCCATCGCTGTACCGTTAAATGGAAACGAATTTGACAGCAATGAGATAGTTGGATGCGTTTATATGGATGTCGAGGTAAAATGAATTGGTGTTTTGTTTACACCAAGGCAATAATGTTAGTTATTTTGAGAAGTTTACGTTGGATTATTAAAATAGATCATATTTCATAAGGATTTCCTGATATAGTACATTCGATTTTATTGTGACCTCCACTATAAAATGAAGGAATAATATATATACAGAGATTTCCAAAATAAATTAATAAAATAAATTAAAAAATAAATTAATGAAATGACGACTTCTTAGAAATGGAACGAAAAACGTTATAACAACGTGGAGAGGCTAAATATTTTCCGCCACAAAAGGTTATAATTTTGAAAAAACAAGTAAAAAATTATCGGTCGGTTTTGCCGATATATGTATACCCTCAGCCCTCTTTTGAAAGAATGGGTCAATATTGTTCATTTCGTATCGGACCTAAATAAATATGATATAAATATTAATATAGCAGATGGATAAATACATTTATGACAGATACAAATATTGAAAATTGTGTCCCTTTGTGGGTAAGGTACCAGCAGGTGTTCGCAGATATATAGCATCTTCACAACAGATCTGGTATTAGCAAAAATGCTTGTATGTGTGAAATTTGAAGAGAGTTGGATCCTTATTTCGCTTTCCTTGAGCGTTATGTTTTTCAAAATTAGATTATTTGTTCCCTTTCTGTGCAGAAAATATATATTTTTAATATTTCGACCATTTGTGGGGGAGGTACCAGAAGAAGTGGACCGATATACTCCATCTTTACATCAGACCTTGGGCTAATAAAATGATTGAGATATGTGAAATTTAAAGACAATTGGACTCTTATATCACATTTTATGAGAGTTGTAATTATTCAAAATTTTGACCCTTTGTGGGGGAGGTACTTGAAGGAGTGAACCAATGTTTGTCCATTTTCACACCAGACCTAGTACTGATGCAAATATTACGACCTGCAAAGTTGGAGAAAAAGCGGATCATCGTTTCTCTTTCTGTGCAAAAAATATATTTTTTTTTTTTGAAAATTTCGACCATTTCGAAGGAGTAGACCGATATTGCTCATCTTAACACCAGACCTTGGGTTAATATAAATATTAGGATGTGTGAAATTTGAAGACAACCGGACTCGTACATCACATTTTATGAGAGTTGTAATTATTCAAAATTTTGACCATTTGTGGGGGAGGTACTTGATGGAGTGGACCGATATTGTCCATTTTCACACCTGACCGAGTACTGAAGCAAATATTAGGATTTGCAAAGTTGAAGCAAAATCGGATTATCCTTTCTCTTTCTGTGCAAAGAATATTTTTTTCGCAAATTCCAAACTTTTGTGGGGAGGTACCTGAAGGAGTGGACCAATATTGCCCATCTCCGAACTCGATATAAATATTTAACCTTTTGTGGGGGAGGTACAGAAAAAGTGGGCCACATTCACATCAGATCTCTGTTTGTGAGAAAATATCCCACCTTCACCGCAGATCTTGTGTTAGTAGAAATATTGATATGTGTTAAATGTGAGGATAATCGGAATTTAATTCGCAATTTATGAGGGAGGTAACAGAATGGGTGGTTTGATATATTCCATCTTCACATCAGATCTTGTGTCGATAGAAATATGGAGTTCTGCCGAGGTATTAGGTGCTTCTTAATTAAGCCTCATGATTATTAAAGTATTTGATTCGTTGTCTGGGGGAGGTTCCAGAAGGTGTGGTCCGATATCTGGGGAGAAATTAGATGATCCTTTCTCTTTTTATGAGGTAAATTATTTATTTAATTATTTTCTTTGAAAATTTCGAGCTCTTGTGTGTGGAAGGTACCAGAAGGAGTGAACTGATATTGGCCATATCCGAACTCGATCTAAGTCTGGTAATACTATGACGATATACCAAGTTTGTATCAAATCGGATACTCCCTTCGAGAGTTATCGTGCGCACTAGCCAGCCAGACAGACAGATAGACAAACGGACGGACATTACTAGATAGGCTCCAAATGTCCTAAAATAGATATGGTCTAAAGAGACCTACGGTTTAAGCCCGTTATTTCGATGAGACACGTTTTGGCCGTATCAAATATAGCCCTATAACTGAGGGTATAACATCTATATAGGAATGGTATTCACTGCGTAGAAAATCAATTCTATAGCAAGAAACTTGGAACAAATCTGGATAAGAACTCATGCAAGATCTATAATGATGTTTAAGTACTTAGCAAGGGTATGGCCACTACTGAAGAGAAGGATATACAAAGATAAACCTATTAGAAACCTTAAAAAGTATTTAAACAATAATCAAACAGGATATGTAAGGGTACTACTTCAAACCACTAAATAAGTTCTCAACAAAGGCGAGTCGAGGGACCTCCTCAATGATGATATAACAAGGCTTTACAATATATGTAATGATAATACTGTAAGAGATTTAAAGACTCCATGAGTTTATTTAACGATATTACTGTCAAAGATCTCAATGAGAACTCAAGTATAGCTTTACAAGGATTCTATTTCAAGAGGCCCCAATACGTACTCAAGTAAGTCTCCATATGGACTTTAAGGGTACTACTTTGAGATACCTAATAAGTACAGTAAAGAGCACAGCTCTACAAGGATATGCAAGAATATTACTTCGGAGACCTTAATAAATACGCAAACAGGGCTCTATATGGATATATAAGCATACTACTGCGGGAAATCTCTAAGGATATGCAAGAAACCTTAATATGTACTCAAGAAAAGCTCTACAAGGACATAGATAGATAGATACGACTACGAGAAACCTTAAGAAGTACTCAAGTAATACGGGCAAGAATACTACAAAAACTTAAGATTTTTACGATCTAGGAGGACGAAAGGTCTCCCGAACATTAGAGTTGAAGATTTTTACGATCGAGAGAGTCGAAAGGTCTCCCGAGCATAACATTTAGAGGATTATGACCACGGGAGGCCCGAAAGGTTGATTTTTACAATCGACAGGGCCAAACGGTCGTTCGAACATTTAATTTGAGGAATTTTACGATCGAGAGCGCCGAAAGGTTTCTAATATTTAGCGGATTAAGCCAACGAGAGGCCCAGTAGGTCTCCTGAACATTAGATTTGAAGATATTTACGATCGAGAGGGCCATAAGAGCTCTCGAATGTTAGAGTTATTTTTTTTACAAAGGCCGAAAGGTCTCCCGAAAATTAGAATTTAATACGACAGATATTTTTTTCGGGTGTCGAATAATTTGATTCGCAGCAAAACAAAAATAACAATCAGTTTTTCTTGGGCTCCTTTTGTTGGTGTTGCTGCTGGTGAATTTGTTTTAGGTCACGTGTCGTGTCGTTAGATTTGTGCATGCCTTTTTCGTTTACGTTACTAATCTATCAAAAGTGTTGGCAGCATACGTACGCTTTCTTCCTCTCGACTCCTCTGTCAAAAAGCAAAGACGAATGAACGAACAAACAGAGATGCAGACAGACAGACAGAGAGATAGATAGAAAGCGAATACATCACTTTTCATTGGCAACTAGTAACCAGCCCACCACCCCAGTACAAGTACGAGCAACCATTCCGTTTGTTGGCAGCAAAAAGGGAAACAATCTGTTTCCTCTTTCCTTTGGATTTCTTCCTGTTAACCAACCAACCAGCAAAGCATTCATGAGATTGTTTCCCTTTTTTGTTTTGTTTTGCCATAGTTTTTCTAGCATTGTTTGTGCATCTCGTTTTCCTTTGTTGTTTTAATTTTGATTTGTTTTCTTTTGCTATTGTGGTCCTTAGGTTTGTCGTTGTTGGTGTTGTTGCTGGTATGTGTGTGTTTGTTTGTTCGTTTGATTGTTTCAATTATGGATTTTGCCACTTTAGGTGGCATTATCCCATTGCTGGTGTTGTTGTTTTTCTTGTTATTGTTTTTGTTGCTGGAGTAAGGTCCCTTTTTGTTTTTCGTTTACAATTGAGCGGTAAATAAGGAACAAGAAAGATCTCCATTTCGGTTTGGGAAAAAAGCACTTGTAATTGTAATTGGTAATTAAAGGACACGTTTTGCATAAATTATGAAATCTTGTCCTTGTTGCTGTTGTTTTTGTTTAAACACCATCACGTTATGCGTATGGGAATTAAAGATGAAAATGTTAATTAAAAAATCTGGGTTATTTCGTTGTCTTTTGTAAATAAAGTGAGGGAAAAACGAGCATGGAAATCCAATATTACCATAATTAGTGGGTAATCTTAATGTGTGGTAAAAAATGACATACACTCTAGCAGTTCAAATTACTTTAAGAATGTATATAATAGGATATCAAAGGAAGATGCTACCGATGTATTTCTATATTTAAAAGAAAACAGTAAAGTAAGTCTTAAAGTCGGGCGGGGCCGATTTTATGATACCCTACACCACTTTGCTAATTTAGTAGAGCTCTGCATAACAATTAATAGTTGTTATGGGAGAATTCAACCATACACGCTATGATTATAATTATAATTTAAAGGACAAAGGACTTTTAAATTCGGACTTGTATTGACATTTTGGCGCACAATTAATTAGAAATCGGATAAAGATATATATGGGAGCTATATCCAAATCGGAACCGATCTTGATAAAAATTGGCAAAGATATTTCTGAGCTGTATTTGATATATTTCCCGGAATATCGTTGTTACGGGGTGCATATTACGGCTGTGGGTAACAAATATAATAAATCGGATGAACATAATATATGGGAGCTATAGCTATGTATGAACCGATCTTCACCAAATTTGACATACTAGCTTCTAGACCCAATTCGGTCGTATGTGCCAAATTCCATCCCATTTGGACAAATATTAGACGTTTGGTGCACAATATAAGGCAAATCGGACGAAGTTATATATGGGAGCCATATCCAAATCTGAACCGATCTCGATAAAATTTATCAAATGTATTTCTGAGCTGTATTTGATATATTTCCCTAAATATTGTTGTTGCAGAGTGCATATTACGGCGGCGGTGGACAAAAATAACAAATTGGATGAACAATATATATGGGAGCTATAGCTATATCTGAACCGATTTTTGGTTGTATGTGCAAAATTCCATACTATTCGGGCTGACATTACACAGGCAAAAGGAAACTAGATAGACCCATAGTTTCTTTTGATGATCTGCATAGAATCACATTCTGAGTCGATTTAGCTATATATCTTCGTCCGATTTGCCTTTTATTGTGCACCAAACGTCTAATACTTGCCCAAATTAGCACTTACGATCGAATTGAGTCTAGAAGCTAGTATGTCAAATTTGTATCAGTTCAGGTATAGGTATAGCTCCTATTTATATTGTTCATCCGATTTGTTATATTTGTTACCCACAGCCGTAATATGCACTTCGTAACAACGATATTCAGGGATATATATCAAATACAGCTCAGAAATATATTTGCCAAATTTTAGCAAGATCGGTTCAGATTCTGATATAGCTCCCATATATGGGCAATACAAGTCCGAATTTAAAAGATACAAATGCTTCGGCATATTCAGTCTTTTGAACTTCAAATTCTAATTATAATCATAGCGTGTATGATTGAATTCTCCCATAAAAACTTTTAATTGTTATGTGGAGCTCTACGAAATTATCAAAGTTGTGTAGGGTATCATAAAGTCGACCCCGCCCGTCTTTCTTTACTGGTTGGAATTGAGAAATGGTTGTGGTTTTTTAAATATCTACTATAATTGTTCGAAAAGTACTAAAAAGTACTATATTTGCCGTTGAGTGAATTGATAGAGCTTGAATTCTAAAATTTGATATTGAGGTATCTTTTGGTTTCTAGAATTTAAATATGGTACTTGTTAGTTTTTATACCCTACAACGCTATGTGTTGGGGTTATTATAAGTTTGATTGGCCCAAAAATTATGTAACACCTCGAAATATTGGTTTCCCACATAGGAAAGTATATATGGAACTTCTTATTTCGCCGAGCTGATTCGATCTAGCTATGTATGTCAGTCTGTCCATGTAAATTTGTAATCACGCTACAGGTGGCAATTATGGGTCGATCCTCACGAAATTGAAAATGGAGGTGGGGTTATTATCGGAATAGAACCATATTGCTTTTGGAGATGGTCACATAATATTTAGGGGTTGAAATGGACCAAAAACTGAAAAATTTCCTGATTTTGCAGTTGTTCTACAGGTCGCAATTATAGACCAATCAAAGCGGAAGTTAGCATGGGGCTAAAGCTTAGGTCTGGGCAGAAGCCTTCCAATTTCGATGGTCATCGGATAATATTTAGTGGGTGAAATAGAGCATAACATTTGTGTTAAACAAAAGTCAAATTTTCCATTAAACCGCGAATATTTTTAATTCCGGCGAGATCACAAATAGACGAACAGGTCAATTCTGACCGTTACGTAAATACCGATAGTAAATATATCGTATATATATAGCGAAATATATACAATGTTTATAAACAAATGAAGAGGATGTTAGCTAGAATGCATATAGCTCATGAAAGGCTGGACCGATTTTGACAAATTTAGTCAATTCAGAATGCCCTCTTGGCATAAAAGTATAAAATCTAAAAAATTCGCAGAAAAATATGCCAATAAAGATGTTAATATAGATTTTGTAGTATTTTCTGACATTTTTTATTTTTTATATTTTTTATTGCATGCGATTTTTTCAGTTTGACTTATAATATTTTGTAATATTTTTTCACCTTACAACACAGGTTGGGGATATTAAATGCATATTGCAATTATCGTCCGATCCTCACGAAAAGGGTAGGGTTAGGCTCAGAAGGGCTAGGCCTATTGTTTTCAAAGATGTCCGTAATATATTTAGGGGTTGAAATGGACCAACAACTAAAAATTTTCCTGATTTTGCATCCGTTATAAAGGTCATAAATAGGAACCAAAGGACACGAAATCTCGCATAAAGTTAGAGTTTAGGACAGTGGGTAGAATGGACCACTATTTCTGTCTGAAAAATACCAACATTACTTACAGGTGATATCCGAAATACACAAGAGGCGAACTTCTGGCTTTTTTATGCCGATTTCGTTGACGAATATAGCCAAATATCGTAGACAAGAAAATCATATAGATGAGTCTAAATTTGGAGATGCAGAGGGGAGAAATTTGGAGATGATTGCAAAATATTTGGGGGTTCAAATTAACCAAAAACAGAAATGTTTTTCCGATCACGCAATTGAAGCCAATCGACACGCCTGTGAAGAGAGTAAAGGACAGGGAAGAATTCGAGCATTTTGGATGACCATTGGATTATATTTAGGTGTAAAATGGACCACAACAACTAACAGCCCGACGGAGTGCATAAATATTGGGCAAATGTCCCTAGTCAAAATTCTAATTTCAAAAGCAAAATCTTCCAAAATGGATTTGGACATAAGGCTTCTAACATGTTGTAGTGTTGTCACATGGTCGGTCCCGCACGACTATAGCCTTTGCTTACCTGTTTTCATACTAATTTCGGCAAACGTTGGTAATTTGAAATTTGCAAAATATTATCGTTTTTTAGTATAACCATCATGTGATTTAAGCTATTTTCGGGGTCTTGGCCACTTTTTCCTTTATTTTTGGCGCTTATCTGGCATTTTTATACCCTCCACCTTGGAAAGGAGGGTATATTAACTTTATCATTCCGTTTGTAATATCCATAGACCCCATAATGTATATATATTCATAATCAGCATCGTAGACCCCATAATGTATATATATTCATAATCACCATAAAATTCTAAGCCGATTTAACGATGTCCGTCTGTTTGTCTGTCTGTCTGTCTGTCGAAATCACGATACAGACCACATTATTTGGCATAGAGCGTCAAAATTTAGCCGAATAATTTGTATTGCATCTAGGTTGGTTGGT
The DNA here is from genome assembly GCF_030504385.1 of Musca domestica. Classification (NCBI taxonomy): domain Eukaryota; kingdom Metazoa; phylum Arthropoda; class Insecta; order Diptera; family Muscidae; genus Musca; species Musca domestica. The sequence goes on along the minus strand of NW_026712344.1, from coordinate 5,682,104 downwards.
ATTGAAAATGAGATATATCGGTCCACGTTTTGGTATAATCCCCATGTAACGGTACCTCCCGATATTCTGTATTTTGATTATTTTTGCCACATGTTTTCACGGATTTGTCTGAAAATTGGCATTTGTAGGTCATAATGGGTCCTAGTTCGAATGGTGAAATATTGTATGTATGAGTCCACGCTTTGGTATAGCCCCCATATAACGGTACCTCCCGATATTCCGTATTTTGATGATTTTTGCCACATTTTTTCACGGATTTGTCTAAAAATTGGTATTTGTTGGTCATAATGAGTTCTAGCTCCGTTGGCGAAACATTGTATGTATAGGTCCTCGTTTTAGTATATCCCTATATAGCGGTACCTCCCGATATTTGGTATTTTGATGATTTTTTGCCACATTTTCCCACGAATAAGTCTAAAATTTGGTATTAGTGGGTCATAATTTGTTCTAATGTTCCCATTACCCTAAGGTGGAGGGTATTAAAAGTTCGGCCCGGCCGAATAGGAATAGGACCCATTTTGGTCGTGACCACATTCATCATCTGATTTGGCTAAAAAATTGTATTCAGGCTAATATGGGGTATAGAACCATCTTACAGATAATTGTCCACATAGGCATTTATTAAAGTGTAGTCCCCACATTAGCGTACCTCTATGTCCACTTTCGCAACCAATGTTTGGTCAGAAAAGAAAACATTGTATTCTATTGAATTTGTATTGGTTGGGAACGTGGATTTATGATGTACGTCTAATGAAATAAACTTCGAAATGTTAAACTGAGGTCTCCAACGCACAATTTAAATGACAATAAAATTAATTCCCATCTTACATTAATGGATGTAAAAGAGTAATTATCTTTTGATATTCTGAAATCTTTCTGCCCTCAATAATAAGGTGGACAAACTACATACCACGCAGCACGATATTCTAAAAGTTGGAAATACAAATTCCAAATTACAGCTAATTTGAATGAAAACTGTTGCTTAGCTCTTTAGAATACCAAAAATTGAGCTGAGTTTACACATGGAGCTATTATAAATCATATAGGTTTTTAATACTCAAATTAAAGCCTATGGCTGAGAAATAAGACCAGGCCTTTGAAAATATGTAACACCGATGGAAGGCGGATATCTGTCATAATTTTTGCCATAATATATAAATAAATTTACGTAAGGAGGGGGAGGAGTTATTGAAACTAGAATTTAACTAAAATAATAATGAACTCATTATTGGATATGCCTTAGAAACTCAGGGGCTCGCCACGCTAGATATAAATAAAGAGAAAGTCATGTTGTGATTGTCACATGAAGTATAACACATATATTTTAATTATTGGAACTTCCTTTTGCCAATTACATTCACATGTATATACAAACATAGAATGTATGTTATTCAATTTCTCGTGATTAATTTATGGCCAGCTCAATGAATGTTGATGGCCTTAGTCGAAACGTCACTCAGAATTTCTAAGATGACATAAGGTAGGCAGGCTGGCTGGCTATCAGTTGCATGTTAATGTGTGAATGGACAGCTGATTGTTGTCACATGATAAATAAAATAAAATCAAAATGATATTCAGTTAACTATTAAGCGGCATACATACTTGGCAACAGGAAGTAATACATCATTATCGGACATCACAGTATTAGTAACATGGAAATTTTATGTTAATGCCTAAAACTCGTGGATAACTTATGAAAGGATATGAAAGGATTTGAATTATAAATAGATCGTATTAGAGTCCCATTTTTTATTGTCATTCCTAAATTTTAACATTCGTCCCACCTTCCCCTATACCATCAGCTCTATTGTGATTCCCCAATTCGTTGGACATTCTATGGACTCGTGAAAAATATTTACAATTCTTACCTCTCAGATAGCACCTTGTTGCCCTCTATAACGCCTGGTTATAAATTATGAGTGACGCTGAAATATAAATGGCAAAGTTTGCTAATTTTATGGCTGCCGAGGTAAGCGATAAGAAATGAAAACATTCACCGGTAGACAATATATTTGAAGAGACATTGTTTGATTTTTAACTTACGTTTTTTTTGCTTTGTGTAATGGAAATATGGGCATTTGTTCTTTAACTGCAGAGGAGATGGATTGAAATTGATATAATTGTAAAGAGGCATAGGGAATGTTAATGCTGGGAATTCCAAACAATCTGCAACGGGGTATTGGTTGATAATTGCCAGGGTATTGGCGTCCCTGGAAAAAAGCCTTTTCTAACTTACTTTGGATAAATATTCGTCATTTCTATGTAAAATAAACCAAAAAAAGGTGGATAAATAAATATTTCGAGGAGGGGCCTGGATACAGGGTCTCCTAACTTTAAACCACATCCTTGTTGCCATACTGAATACAACATATTTTCTTGTGCTACCAATGGTTGAGGCAGTCCTTCTTTTTGTCTTGTGGTCTCCTCCTGGAAACAATTATCACCAGAAAACTAAATGAATTTATTGCCAGTTTTACTGCAGTACATCGTTGCATTGTGGGTAGATTTATGACAAGAATTTTCATTGACTTAGAGTTCAAGTGCTGCAAAAACATTCAGTTATGGCATTGTTTATGGCGCATGTATTGACAATGAATAAAACGAAAAAGAATTCAAAGGGTCATAAAAATATGACAACGACGAACGCAGAGCATCAAGGTATTGACGATTGTCTTGTTCATAAATGGGTTATTCGAAACAGGGACGGGAGCTGTTAGCCAAAAAGGAAAACAAAAACAAATTAAAACAAGTAAGCAGAGGCTACAGTCGAGCGGGCCGACCGTTGAATACCCTACAACACTATAATAAACGATACAGTTTATATAGGCGAGATACTCGAAAGAATTCCACAAGATATTGTGACAAATTATAAAAGAAAACCATCAGGTTTCGTTCTCTAATTTTCGAATAATAGCAACTTAAACTAATTTGCTCATTTCCAATTTATTGGTAGATGGTCTTCCTAGATCTGGAAATGGTCTTCCTAGATCTGGAACCAATATTTCCCAAAGACCTATAATCTCTCAGAAGTGGCAAAAGATTAACATTTATTATTGGTTTTTGACTGAAACGCATCTATATGAGATACAGACATTTGACTATATTCGTTAACGAAATAGTCAGAAGTGCGTCTTTCCTGTATTTGTGAATTCTCCAAAAAGTCACTGGAATGGACCTTTTCGTATTTTGTCTACAAAAGTTGGCAAATTATTTCATACATTGAATATTTTTGGATGGCCAACCAAAAACTGCTTGGCTTTTGCAATGTCCGGTAACCCGCATTCAAATGTGTGTGAGGATCGGGCGATAATTACGACCTGCTGACAATTTTGCAGTTTTTTGGTCCATTTCAACCCCTAAATATATGGCGATCATCTTTAAAAAGAGTAGGCTTCTATTCTGACCCTCATCTTATCCCTATGCAAAATTTCGTAAGGATCGGGCCATAAATGCGATCTGTATATGATATCCTGATATCCTAACTACTTAGTTTTGTTAGCTGTAGAAATATTACCAAATGTTTAATTCAAAATGAAAATATGCCAAAAATATGACAAAATTGAAGAAATATGAGAAAATTTTACAAAATCAATATTTTCATCTTTAGAGAGATGTTTTTATGCGATTTTTTTAGACGCTTTTTCTTTCATGCCAAGAGGCCATTTTGAATTAATGAGAACTGTCGAAATCAGTTCAGCAGTTCTCGACATATAAGAGATCTTTCAAGCATATCTTCTTTGATAGACATATATATCACACATATTTTGCTATAAATCCGATTTGTTGGATGTGAACATCAATGTAAAGGTCAGAAGTAACCTTGTCATGACTTTGTGATTTCGCCGGGATTTAAAATATTCGCGGTTTAATGAAAAATTTTGAATTTTTTCAACACAAAATATATGGTCTATTTTACCCGCTAAATATTATCTGATGACCACCCAAATTGGTAGGCATCTTCCCCGCCCTAAACTCTAGCTACATGCGAAATTCCGCGTCGATTGGTCTATAATTGCGACCTGTATAGCTACTGCAAAATCCGAATTTTTTTCAGTATTTGGTCCATTTCAACACCTAAACATGTGGCGATCATCTCAAAAAGAAATAGGGTTCTATTCTGGCCCGACCCCGACCTCCATTCCAAATTTCGTTAGGATCGGGCCATAATTGCGACCTGTAGCGTGATTACAAATTAACATGGACAGACGGACAGACGGACGGACGGACATACATAGCTAGATCGACTCAGCTCGGCGAGCTAGGAAGATCCATATATACTTTCCTATATGGGAAATCAATATTTCGAGGTGTTACATAAATTCTGGCCCAATCAAACTTATAATACCCCCAACACATAGTGTTGTAGGGTATAAAGATGTAAGTTCGACCGGGCCGAACTTTGAATACCCTCCACTATTTGGAAGGAAATTGGCAATTTTAAAAATAAAATACGTTAAAAATTCTTTTAAAATCTTAAAAATACCGAATGTAGCCGTCATATTAGGTTCTAAACGACGACGTATTCCGTAGGCAATTTTTGTCATAAGCCAGTACAATATTCAAATGCGAAACTTGAAAAAAAAAATCGGCGAATATTGTAGATAAAATCATCAAAATACCGAATATAGGGATATACCATTATATGGGGACTATACCAAAACGTGGACCTGCACAGACAATTTTGTGTCATGGGCTGTAATATCCATTACGAAGTTCAAATACTAAATTTGAAAAATTTCTGGTGATTAATGTCACTTAAAATCACCAAAACACCAAATAGGAGGGTAACATTATGTTGGGGCTATTTGAAGACGTGGACATGCACAGACAATTTTCTGTATCTACTACGAACTTCAAATACCAAATTTGAAATAATTCCGGTGAATAATGTCGCTAAAATAATCAAAATACCGATTATTGGGACGTACCGTTATGTGAGGGCTATACGCAGACATGGACCTGCACAGACTATCTCCCGTCATAGGCTTTAATATCCCTTACGAACTTCAAATACCAAATTTGAAACAAATTGTATAAGAAGACCTGAATCTGTACAGAAAATTTTCTGTTTTTGGCTGTAGTATCCATTTTGAACTTCAAATACCAAATTTGAAAAAATTCCGGTGAATAATGTCACTAAAGTCATCAAAATACCGAATATCGTGAGGTACCGTTATATGGGGGCTATACCAATACGTGGACCTACATTGCAATTTTGCAATACCAAAGGTCCTGCAGACATAATATACATTTGAGTAAAATTTTATCAATCTACTTCATTTCGTTCGGAGGCTAGAGTAATTTCCACAGACGGATGGATTTTGAACTTTTTGCTAATAAAGAATATATATATATTCTTAGTGGGTTCTAAAATTTATATTTCGAGGTGATACAAACGGAATGAAAAACTTAATATACCCTCCATACTATGGGGTATAACAAGTTAAAAATATCAGTTGGTTTTGCGGACAGATGTATAGCCTCAGAGAGAAATATTTAGATATAGCAAGTTGTAAAGAATCGCTGACTTGACTTTGCAAGTTATGACGATAAGAGTATTGAAAATTGTGACCCTTTGTGGGTGAGGTACCAGAAAGGGTTAGCAGATATATATCACCTTGAGAACAGATTTTGTGTAAGTAAAAATGTTGGTCTGTGTGAAATTTGAAAAGAGTTACATACTTATTTCGCTTTTTTTGAGCGTATTGTTTTTCAAAATCTTAAACCCTATGTGGGGTATGACCGGATGAAATGGTCCGATTTCTACCATCTTTATAACAGATCTTTTGTTGATGGAAATATTGAGATTTACCAAACCTGAATGGAATCGAAAGTTATGTTCACATTTTATAAGTTTCATGGAGATACAATTATTCAAAATTTTAACCCTTTGTAAGGGAAGGTACTTGATGGAGTGGACCGTTATTGTCCATTTTTGCAGCACCTGACCTAGCACTAACAAGAATTTGAAGTGTGCACCAAATCGGATACTTCCTTCGAGAGTTATCGTGCGCGTCAGCCAGACGGACGAACATCGCTAGATAGACTCCAAATGTCCTGAAACGGATTTGGTCCAAAGAGACCTAGGGCCTATAACCGTTATTTCGATGAGGCTCGTTTTGGCCTATTAAATGATATATACCCTCACTAACCATATGTCTGAGGGTTTAAAAAACGTATTTATTGTAATGCTTTAGTATATACAATGTCTTTTTGGAGCGTAAACAAATAAATCGATCGGTCTACCATGAACATGCCAGGTATAGCTGACCATGAAACATGAGGGAACATACCAAATTTAATCCGCATAAACGAAGAGCTTGCCCTTTGGATTTATTAATTGTCATAGCAAAATAATTTTTGTACCAAATACCGCCACTCATTCCAAATTTCATTGAAATTGGAGATGCATATCGAGTTTGGTGCATCAAATACATAAAATCGGCCAAGTCTGAGCCGATTTCAATATAATTTTGCAAATTTATTTTCGCACTATAATTTGTACAAATTGCATACGAATCGGACGTACAATATAATATAGCAGCTGTATTTTTGTACCAAATTCCGTTTCACACTCCTAATTTGAAGACTATTTCTATAACTAATCAATAGGCATGTGGGTACAAATTCAATTTTTTTAGAGGTAGATGCAATATCTCCAATTCCAGGTGGAATTTCAGAAATTTATATAGCCTATGTTAATTTCAGGGGATGCTGTAGCATATATGGAAATTTTCAGGAAATCTGTTTAGCGATTTTTGAGTCTATAAATTATAAACAAATAATTCAATGTACAAACATTTTCCTCTTTTATATATAGATTCCATCTGTTCTAGTATACAGGGTGAGATGAAAAACCTGGAAACAACTTCAGACTGTCATTTCTAAGCCACTCGTCCGATAGCTGTTAAAATTATTCCAGTGACAGCTCATTATATTGTTTACAAGCGTAAAAATGCATTTTGGAGAGAATTGTCCAGAAAAAATGTATTCTTGACGGAATTCAAGCGTGACAGTGTGATTTCTTTAAATTTGGCTGGAAACCCACAAGTGGCAATCTTTAGAGCACCCCAGCATTTAAATGTGAATAAATCTTTTGTGTCTTGTACCATCGCTCGTTATCGTGATACTGGTAGCGTAGTCCGACGTCAAGGAAGTTGACGGAAGAAAACAGCAACATCAGCAGAAATGGTTCGAAAATTAAAGAAGCTACTTGATCGAAACCCACGTCGCAGTGGCCGAAAAAATGGCTCGTGAGCTGGACATATCGCAATATTCCATTCGACAAATATTGAAAAATTAGCTCGGGGTAAAGCCATTGGAATTCCATAAGTGTAATAACTTACACCGCAACAGAAAGAAAATAGACTCGAAAGAGCCAAAAATTTGCTTCGCTTGGGCGAAAGTGGTGAACTGCCGAATTTGGTTTTCTGCGATGAGAAAACATTCGTTGTTCAGCAGTTTGTAAACAAACAAAATTATCGTGTTTACTTGCCAAAGAGGTCAGCTGAAAATGTGCACCTTCAGTTGGCCATCAGAACTCAAGCGCCGGCCATGGTGATGGTGTGGGCCGCCATAACAGCGGCTCTCTTCTCGTATTAATCAACCGTGGCATCAGAATAAATGCCGAATATTATCACGAAAATATTCTGGAGGGTGTGTTAAAGCCTTGGGCACGCAAACATTTTGGCCGCAGACCTTGGACATTCCAACAGGACTCAGCACTATCGCACTCAACACGCGGCACCCAAGAATGGTTACATGGTTCATTTTCAGCGCACAATGGCCACCAAATGTCTGGAGTATTTTGGAAAGCAAGGTTGGTACAAAAAATTACCAAAGTGTCGATCACCCATAGAAAGCGCTTCGACGGGAGTGGACCAAAATACCGCAGAGCAACATTCGGGCAGCGTGTGACGGTTTCATTGGCCGTTTGAAGGCCATAATTCGTGCCAAATGTGACCGATTCGACATTTTTTGCTTCCATTCAATAAAATTAAAAAAAAAACAGTAACGGGCGGGGCCGACTTTATGATACCCTACACCACTTTGCTAATTTAGTAGATCTCCGCATAGCAATTAAAAGTTCATACACTCTATGATTATAATTTAAAGTTCAAAGGACTGAATATGCTGAAGCATTTGTATCTTTAAAATTCGGACTTGTATTACCCATTTGGTGTACAATTAACTTAAAATCGGATAAAGATATGTATGGGAGCTATATCCAAATCGGAACCGATCTCGATAAAATTTGGCAAATATATTTCTGAGCTGTATTTGATATATTTCCCTGAAAATCGTCGTTACGGAGTACATATTACAGCTGTGGGTAACAAATATAACAAATCGGATGAAGAGTATATATGGAAGCTATAGTTATATCTGAACCGATCTTCACCAAATAGCTAGCTTCATACTAGCTTCTAGACTCAATTCGGTCGTAAGTGCCATTTGGACTAATATTAGACGTTTGGTGCACAATAAAAGGTAAATCAGACGAAGTTATATATGGGAGCTATATCTAAATTTTGACCGATTATCTCCAATTTCAATAGGGTTCGTCCTTGGGCCAAACAGATTATTTGTGCAGAATTTCATCTGGATAGGACAATAAATGCGAACTGTACTTTGTTCACAAAAATACATGGACAGACGGACGGACGGACAGACGGACCGACTGATATTCATAAATCGACTCAGAATGTGATTCTATGCAGATCATGCCTGTTACAAAAAAATGCACAAAGACATAATACCCTGACCACCTTGTGGTGTAGGGTATAAAAATGTAAAAATTATAGCGTTTGACTTTGTTGCAGTTTTTTTTATCCCACAAAAAAACATTTACTAAAAATGTTTTACAACTTCCAATGCTTGAATAAATTCCAATTTTCCATCCCTGATTTATTTGATGAATAATTTTACAACGGAATTCTATTATTCATGGGACGTATAGAAGTTTTTGTATATGCACAGTTTTTATTCCTTTTTTGTTTTGTTACCTCAAAAGGGAAATGGAATGCAAAAAACAAATCATGCTTCCAGTTATATTTATTTTTTATTATTACTTTTTTATGTTTTATTATTACACAGGCACAGCGAATATTTGCCAAACGGTAGCCACTGTTATGGCCATAATGCCAACTGGCTTAGCAGAGTTTATAAAAGTTAAGCGTTTAATTGCCACAAATACATAAAGTTAAGATCGGCTGTAATTTTTTGTATTAACTTGAATTACAGTTAACTATTATTATAAAAAGCACAAAAAATAGAATTTTCTTTGAAATTAAAAATTGCCGCTCAGTTAACACCATTCTCAAACATTTCTGTTCGTGGGAATTTCTCAGTGACTAGGATGTATTCAAATGCACGCACAATGCCCAGAAATTGAAAAGCTTTCCCCATTCTCTTTTCTTCTGTTATTTTAAAATTGTAAATATTAAAATATTTTCTTTTCAAAATATCACACGGCGGATGCTTTGTCTCAAATCAGGGAGCAAATACTGCACGCGAAAATAGCAAAACGTATGTTTTTATTTCAAAGATGATTCCATAAATTTCATCCATCCCCTATTTAACTTATCAGCCAGCAGAGTTGGTGTGAGGTGGAGAGTGACATGGGGTGATGTTATGTCTCGTGTCAGTCGTCTGGGAAACAATTTATATGAAAATATTATTTTAGATAACATAAAAGGAAAAAGTGTTAACGTATGTCATAACTGATGGTTGGTGTGACCCTTGTGCACTTTCTCCGATGTATTTTGTTGGGTTGTTTTATGCAAAGATTTTAAAATCTCAGCAGGAATAATTTTAAGAAAATATTTTCATTTCCCTATTAAATGTTTGTGTTCTTGAAATGTAAACAACGGCATAACTCAATGTTACAGAGTAGAGAAGAGAAATCACAATAATGGGAGAGGTATGGGAAAAGTTCTGTATTCGGGAGTTCCAATTTTTATACCCTCCGCCATACAATGAAGGGTATATTAACTTTGTCATTCCGTTTGTAACTCCTCGAAATTCTCATGTCAGAGTCAACAACGTATATATATTCTTGATCAGCGTAAAATTCTAAGTCGATTTAGCGATGTTCTGTCTGTCTGTTCGTCTGTCTGTTCGTCTGTCTGTTGTAATCACGCTATCATTCGAAGGAATTGAGGTAGAAGGCTAAAATTTTGCACACATGCTTATTTATCCAGTAGGTAGGTTAAGTTCGTAAATGAGCCATGTAGGTCCACGTTTTCCCATAGCCCCCATATATAACGGTACCTCCCGATATTCGGTATTTTGATGATTTTAGCGACATTATTCACCGGAATTGTTTCAAATTTGGAATTTGAAGTTCGTAATGGATACTACAGCCTATGACAGAAAATTATCTGTGCAGGCCCACGTCTTCGTATAGCCCCCATATAACGGTACCTCCCGATATTTGGTATTTGTATGATTTTAGCGTCATTCTTCACCGGAATTGTTTCAAATTTGGTATTTGAGATTCGTAATGGATACTACAGCCTATGACTGAAAATTGTCTGTGCAGGTCCACGTCTTCGTATAGCCCCCATATAATGGTACCTACCAAAATTCGGTATTTGTATGATTTTAGCGTCATTATTCACCGCAATTGTTTCAAATTTGGTATTTGAGATTCGTAATGGATACTACAGCCTATGCCAGAAAATTGTCTGTGCCGGTCCATGTCTTCGTATAGCCCCCATATAACGGTACCCTCGATGTTCGGTATTTTGATGATTTTAGCGACATTATTTACCGGAAGTATTTCAAATTTTGTATTTGAAGTTAGTAATGGATACTACTGCCTATGCCAGAAAATTGTCTGTCCAGGTCTACGTCTTCGTATAGCTCCGATATAACGGCACCTCCCTATATACGGTATTTTGATGATTTCAGCTCTATTATTCATCGTTTATTTCAAGTTTCGAATTTGAATATGGTAATGGCTTATGATAAACAATGCCTATGTAGGTCCATGTCGTATAGACCCCAATATAACGGCTATTTTTTGAAAATTTCCAAATTAGTTCCAGGCCGGGCCGAACTTTAATTACCCTCCGCCATGGATACTTAAAGTTCGGTCCGGCCGAACTTACTGTTTTTTTACTTTTTTTTAATATGTTTCTCTCCTAGGTCAGGGTAATAAAAGTAGAATGAATGCCAGTATTGGCAATTCCTTTTGGGAATTTAAATTTTGTATTGCAACAGTTGAATATTTAAAGGCAATGTTCTATAAAAATGGAATAGAGAACTGTATACAAACAATTATTAAAAGCTTTGTCAGAGGAAGTAATAATGATGAAACGAACTGCATTTTATAAATTGCTGAGGAGAAAAACATGTGCCAATTTGCATTTTTATAGCCTAAGCTATATGTCTACAGAATGTATATACCATGTAATATAAAATAATTTGAAATAACGGTGTGAGACCCTGGGTCTCTCTGGTCGAAATCCATTTTAGGATATCTGAAGTCGATCTAGCTGCGTTCGTACATATACCTATCCGGCTGGAGCGTAACTCTCGAAATAGATGGTCCGTTTGACAGATTTTTAAGTTTTCGACGGTCGAGAAGATTTACAGATCGAAAATAGATCTAGTCAAAACATAGAAAAAGCATAAAACATTATAAATATCTAAAATATTGTAATATTCCACATAATAAATCCCAAGTTAGTCGCTAATAATAATTGCTTCCTTGAGCAAATTTTTCAAATCTAGAGAAAATACATAAGGGAGTTTAAAAACTGAGGAGATTTTTATTTTCTGAGATATTTGTTCTATCCATATCTATAAAAGAGCAAAAATGTTGGTAAGTTTGATTGTTTGTTTGTAATTTATGATCACGAAAACCTCTCAACAGATTTTTTAGAACATTTTCAAATATACTACAGCATTGCCTGAATGTAAAATAGGCCATATACATTTTTATACTTTCAGCCACATGGCTATATATATGATTTGATTGGGTTCACACCCTAGGGCTCTTTGGACCAACTCCGTTTCAGGACGTTTGGAGTCGCTCTTAGGGTGTCACTCCGTCTATCTGACTGGCTAGTGCGAACGATATCTCTCAAAGGGAGTATCCGACTTGGTTCAAACTTGGTACATCGCAATATATTGTCAAACTTAGTTCGAGTTCTCAGATGGACAAAATCGGTCCGCTTCTGCTAGTACCTCCCTCACAAAAACTCACAATTTTCAAAGAAAATAGGTTACATCATAGAAAAAGAAAGAATAATTCGATTTTGTTCATCAAGTACCTCCCCCACAAAAGGTTCAACATAATTATAAATCTTATAATATGTGAAATAATAGTCCAATTGTCTTCAAATTGCACTCATCCAAATATTTGAATCAACACAAGAACTGGTGTGAAGATATATCTCTTAACTCCTTCTGGTACCTTCCCCACAAAGGGTCAACATTTTGAATAATTATATCTCATAAGTAGTAAGAGGTATTAGTAGTAGGAAGTATTAGTCAAAGTCAAACGTCATAATTTTTACATTTTTTTTAACAAAATGGTCAGGCTTTATCCCTTTATTGTTGTTTTTATAAAAACGACGTTTGTTTATTAGTGGAGAACGATGGTAATGTTTACCAGGGGGTAAGGCAGGGAATACCTGATAAGGATTGGTGGCTCTTTCCGAAACCTAGGTATTCCCTGCCTTACCCCCTGGTAAACATTACCATCGTTCTCCACTAATAAACAAACGTCGTTTTATAAAAACAACAATAAAGGGATAAAGCCTGACCATTTTGCAACAACAAAATACTACGGTATCCCGAACAAACAAGCCACACTGTTCTATTTTTTTTTAAATTTACTGAATGAAAGCAAAAAATGTCGGAAGTACCATCAAATTTTGAAATAAGTTTCGATTTGGTCGAAATGGTCACCTTTGGCTCGAATTACGGCTTCAAACGGCAAATAAAATCGTCACACGCTGCCCGAATGTTGCTCTGCGGTATTTTGACCCATTCCCGGCCATGCGCTTGCTTGAGGTGATCGACACCTTGGTATTTTTTAGTGCCAACCTTGCTTTTCAAAATACTCTAGACACAATAGGCCAACGGATTGGTATCCGGAGATTTTGGTGGCCATTGTGCGCTGGAAATGAAGCGAGGAACCTCATTTTGTAACCATTCTTTGGTGGCGCGTGCAGAGTGCGATGGTGCTGAGTCCTGTTGCATTGTCCAAGGTCTGCGGCCAAAATGTTTGCGTGTCCAAGGCTTTAATACACCCTCCAGAATATTTTCGCAATAATATTCGGCATTTATTTTGATGCCACTGTCGATCAATACGAGCGGAGAGCGACCATCGGCTGTTGTGGCGGCCCACACTATCACCATGGTCGGCGTTTGAGATCTGTTGGCCAACTGAAGGTGCACATTTTTAGTTGACCTCTTTGGAAAGTAAACACGATCATTTTGTTTGTTTACAAACTGCTGGACAACGAATTTTTTCTCATCGGAGAAAACCAAATTGGGCAGTTCACCACTTTCGGCCAAGCGAAGCAACTCTTTAGCTCTTTTGAGTCTATTTTCTTTCTGTTGCGTTGTAAGTTCTTGCACTTTTTGGAATTTCTAATTTTTCAATATTTGTCGAATGGAATATTGCGATATGTTCACCTCACGAGCCATTTTTTCGTCACTGCAATGCGGGTTTCGATCAAGTTGCTTCTTTACTTTTCGAACCATTTCTGCTGATGTTGTTGTTTTGTTCCGTCCACTTCCTTGACGTCGGGCTACGCTACCAGTATCATGGCAACGAGCGATGGTACGAGACACAAAAGATTTATTCACATTTATATGTTGGAGTGCTCTAAATATAGCCACTTGTGGTTTTCCAGCCAAATATAAAGACATCACACTATCACGCTTGAATTCCATCACAAATAACTATTTTTCAGGAAAATTCTCACCAAAATGCATATGTACGCTTGTAAACAATATAATGAGCTGTCACTGGAATAATTTTATCAGCTGTTGGACGAGGGCTTAGAAACGACAGCAGTTTGAAGTTGGTTGCAGTTTTCTCATCCTGTAGTATAAGAATGGTAAAAGAAAGAAAAACGAGGCTGTCTTTAACTATTATATAGACATCAATACACTCTATAAAATATCTGTCTAAGCTATTTAGCTTGATATATTTTCATGTAGTTGTACTCGTGGTACAATCAAAAGGTAAGGTGGAGCTTCCAGCTGTTTACAATTTTTTTCTACTTATGCCCGACTTCTGGCAATTTTGTGTATGTATTTGTTTTTTTGAAAAATAAAAACAAAATATTTTTAAAATCAATGATTGGAAGAAACTTAAAATGTGGCGCGCACATTATTAATATTAACGAGATTTGCCATGGAATTGAAAGATTTAACACTTAGGATCATCATCAGGCATTTCATTCATCTTTCGCGATATTCGACTCATATTAGAAATGAACAAAAAATATCAAATTAATGATAACAACTTGTTGCTTATAATTTTGAATAATTCTGACGGGAAGCGGGCATAACCTCAGGGCTGTATTTCTGTAGTTTTACGAAGCTGTTCTACCTCCTTATTGTACCATGGTTATACTCAGATATAAATCCACATAACATGATTCTATTTCACATATATGAATTGGTATTTGTACAACTAAAGTGTTTGTAACTAACTTCAGACTACCCTTGTTTTTATACCCTACAACACTATGTGTTGGGGGTATTATAAGTTTGATTGGGCCAAAAATTATGTAACACCACGAAATATTGATTTCCCATATAGGAAAGTATATATGGCTCTTCCTAGCTCGCCGAGCTGAGTCGATCTAGCTATGTATGTCCGTCCGTCCGTCTGTCCATGTTCATTTGTAATCACGCTACAGGTAGCAATTATGGCCCGATCTTCACGAAATTTAGAATGTAGGTGGGGTTAATGTCAGAATAGAACCCTATTTCTTTTGGAGATGATCGCCAAATGTTTAGGGGTTGAAATGGACCAAATTTCGTATGTAGCTAGAGTTTAGGGCGGGGAAGAAGCCTACCAATTTGGGTGGTCATCGGATAAAATTTAGCGGGTAAAATAGACCATATCTTTTTTGTTGAAAAAATTCAAAAATTTTCATTAAACCGCGAATATTTTATATCCCGGGGAAATCACAAAGCCATGACAAGGTTACTTCTGATCTTTAAATTGATGTTAAGATACAAAAAATCTAATATATACCAAATATATGCGATATATACGTCTATCAAAGAAGATATGCTTGAAAGATCTCATATATGTCGAGAACGGCTGAACTGATTTCGACAGTTCTCATTAATTCAGAATGGCCTCTTGGCAGGAAAGGAAAAACGTCTAAAAAACGCATACAAATATCTCTCTAAAGACGAAAATATAGATTTTGTAACATTTTCTAATATTTTTTCCATTTTGTCATATTTTTGGCATATTTTCATTTTGAATTAAACATTTGGTAACAAAACTAAGTAGTTTGGACATCAGAATATCATATACAGATCGCATTTATGGCCCGATCCTTACGAAATTTTGCATGGGGATAAGATGAGGGTCAGAATAGAAGCCTACTCTTTTTGGAGATGATCGCCATATATTTAGGGGTTGAAATGGACCAAAAAAAATGGCAAAATTGTCAGGAGGAGGTTGAATGGGGATTACCGGACATTGCAAAAGCCAAGCAGTTTTGAATGGCCATCCAAAAATATTCAATGTGTGAAGGAGTTTGCCAACTTTTGTAGACAAAATATGAAAATGTCCATTCCAGTGACTTTTTGGAGAATTCACAAATACAGGAAAGACGCACATCTGACTATTTCGTTAACGCTGATTTCGTTGAAGAATATAGTCAAATGACTGTATCTCATATAGATGCGTTTGAGTCAAAAACCAATAATAAAAATTAATCTTTTGCCACTTCTGAGAGATTATAGGTCTTTGGTAAATATTAGTTCCAGATATAGGAAGACCATTTAAGTGCAACATCTACCAATAAATTGCAAATGAGCAAATTAGTTAAGATTGCTATTATTCGAAAATTAGGGAACGAAACCTGATGGTTTTCTTTTATGATTTGTCACAATATCTTGTGGAATTCTTTCGAGTATCTCGCCTATATAAACTGTATCGTTTATTATAGTATTGTAGGGTATTCAACGGTCGGCCCCGCTCGACTGTAGCCTTTGCTTACTTGTTTTATGTTGCATTTAGAATTTTAAAATAATCAGAATATTGGCTCTGGTACACATGCATATAGTATATTTTGTACACTTTTTTGAATTACACCATGACCATGGTAACAAATTGCAATCATTTTGCCAAATGAAAAAGTACACACAACACAGCAGTTTTTTGTTTTTCTTTTTTTTTTTGTGCAAATATCATAAAGTTCCCGAAAAGTGGAACCAAGAACTGATGTAGCAAAATGTGTGATAACGCATCCATTCCATTCCATTTCATATCCAACTGCGAACGAATTGCGTATTTCTGGATGGCAATTTAAATGTTTTGTTCGTTGGTTTGTTTGCTTGTGGCAGATAAAGAAAGAAATCGAAATGATTTACAACCTGCCAGCGGCAGATAATACTTCTTCAACAGCCGTCAACAATTCAAGACAACATTTGTACAATTAAAGACTTTGGTGTGTTTGGAAATTTGTGAATTTCCATTTTTTTTTCGGTGACTTTAATGTAGTCAAAAAATAAATATATAAATAAGCAATATTCATGCAATGTCATTGTTATTGCAGGGTACATTCTGAGTACGAGCATATGTACATACATGTATGCAAAATAGGTTAAAATGATATCAAGGCAACCATTTCTAAAGCCAATAATTCTTTGGGACTTTACTAATAAGTGAATTCAGGCTGGCGTGTTTGAGTCGATTAAAGTAAATAGCGCTCAGATTTCTACGCCAATCGAAAATGAAAACTAAACGAAAGTATTTAATCGGTTTTCAAATATTATTCATTAAAAAAAAAACAAGTAAGCAAAGGCTACAGTCGAGCGGGGCCGACCGTTGAATACCCTACGACACTATAATAAACGATACAGTTTATATAGGCGAGATACTCGAAAGAATTCCATAAGATATTGTGACAAATAATAAAAGAAAACCATCAGGTTTCGTTCTCTAATTTTCGAATAATAGCAACTTAAACTAATTTGCTTATTTCCAATTTATTGGTAGATGTTGCACGTAAATGGTCTTCCTAGATCTGGAACCAATATTTCTCAGAGACCTATAATCTCTCAGAAAGGGCAAAAGATTAACATTCATTATTGGTTTTTGACTGAAACGCATCTATATGAGATACAGACATTTGACTATGTTCTTCAACGAAATCAGCGTTAACGAAATAGTCGGAAGTGCGTCTTTCCTGTATTTGTGAATTCTCCAAAAAGTAAGTCACTGGAATGGACATTTTCGTATTTTGTCTACAAAAGTTGGCAAGATATTCACACATTGAATATTTTTGGATGGCCATCCAAAACTATTTGGCTTTTGCAATGTCCGGTAACCTCCATTCAAATGCGATCGGGCGATAATTACGACTTGCTGAAAATTTTGCAGTTTTTTTGTCCATTTCAACCCCTAAATATATGGCGATTATCTCCAAAAAGAGTAGGCTTCTATTCTGACCCTCATCTTATCCCCATGCAAAATTTCGTAGAGATCGGGCCATAAATGCGATCTGTATATGATATCCTGATATCCTAACTACTTAGTTTTGTTAGCTGTAGAAATATTACCAAATGTTTAATTCAAAATGAAAATATGCCAAAAATATGACAAAATTGAAAAAATATTACAAAATCAATATTTTCATCTTTAGAGAGATATTTTTATGCGATTTTTTAGGCGTTTTTTCTTTCCTGCGAAGAGGCCATTCTGAATTAATGAGAACTGTCGAAATCAGTTCAGCCGTTCTCGACATATAAGAGATCTTTCAAGCATATATTCTTTGATAGACATATATATCACACATATTTTGCTTTATATCCGATTTGTTGGATGTTAACATCAATGTAAAGATCAGGAGTAACCTTGTCATGGCTTTGTGATTTCGCCGCTGTTTAAAATATTCGCGGTTTAATGAAAAATTTTGATTTTTTTCAACAAAAAAGATATGGTCTATTTTACCCGCTAAATATTATCCGATGACCACCCAAATTGGTAGGCTTCTTCCCCGCCCTAAACTCTAGCTACATGCGCAATTCCGCGTCGATTGGTCTATAATTGCGACCTGTAGAGCAACTGCAAAATCAGGAATTTTTTCAGTTTTTGGTCCATTTCAACCCCTAAATATTATGCGGTCATCTCCAAAAGAAATAGGGTTCTATTCTGACCTTAACCACACCTACATTCTAAATTTCGTGAAGATCGGGCCATAATTGCGACCTGTAGAGTGATTACAAATTAACATGGACAGACGGACAGACGGACGGACGGACATACATAGCTAGATCGACTCAACTCGGCGAGCTAGGAAGATCCATATATACTTTCCTATATGGGAAACCAATATTTCGAGGTGTTACATAAATTCTGGCCCAATCAAACTTATAATACCCCCAACACATAGTGTTGTAGGGTATAATTATAAAATTTAAAAGAAGAAACAACTAAACAAAGTCTATAGTCGTGCGGGGCCAACGATATGATACCCTACATAAATGTGATACCCTACAACACTGTAATATGTTGGAAACCCTCTTATGTCCAAATCCATTTTGATCGATGTCAATTTTGAAATAATGCCATACAGCTCGGTAAAAATGTTACCTTTACTTTTGGAAAGGGAGCATTAGCGCTATATTTTCGATTTAAGTCATGCTGATAGGCATTCAAAACAATTTCACACAAAAGTTGTGGTTCATTTCACAAGCTAAATATAATTTAATGGCCATCAAAAATGCAAAATTTCTTGTCGATTGGTTTTTAATTGTGACCTGTAGATCTACTGTAAAATCAGGAAAATTTTAATTTTAACACAACCCCAAGCAACATTTCGTGAATATAATACCCTCGACACATGGTCTTGTACAATTCAAAATTGTAAGGCAAATTGCAAAATCTCATGAAAAAAATCTCAATATAACAACAAAGATTCACAAAAAAATACGAAATTTTCCACTAAACCACGAAAAGTTCACATCTTACCTTTACAGTGATGCTGATAGCCAATATATATATATATATATATATATATATATATATATATATATATATATATATATATATTAGGTAGCAAAAGAAATGATCTGATCTCTAACATATTTATAACAGATCTCGTTTTGGTAGAAATATTGAGATGTACCTTGTCTGGAATGGAATCGGATGTTGATTTCGCTTTTTATGAACTTCATGGATATTGAAAATTTTGAGCGTTTGTGGGGGAGGTACCAGAAGGTGTGGACCGATATATTCCGTCTTACTACCAGATCTTGGGTTCATAAAAATAGTTGGATTTGTAAAATTTGAAGACAAAATTTTGACCCTTTGTGGGAGAGGCACTTGATGGAGTGGACTGATATTGTCCCTTTTCACACCTGACCTAGCACTGACGCAAATATTAGGATTTGCGAAGTTAGAGCAAAATCGGATTCTCCTTTCTCTTTCTGTGCAAAAAAAATATATTTTTTGAAAATTTCGAGCTTTTGTGGGGAAGGTACCAGAAGGAGTGGACCGATATTGCCAATCTCCGAACTCGATCTAAGTTTGAAAAAAATATTACGATGTACCCAGTATGGACCGAATCGGATACTCCCTTCGAGAGTTATCGTGCGCACCAGCCAGCCAGACAGACAGACGGACATCGCTAGATCGACTCCAAATGTTCTGAAACGGATTTTGTCCAAAGAGACCTAGGTTCTAAAACCATTATTTCGACTAGGCACATTTTGGACCGTATCAAATTGTATATATCCTCTGTAGCCATATGGCTGAGGCTATAAAAAATAGCTAGGAATAAGTTAAAAAGTATTTATAGGGGAGGTTCCGAAAGGCTTGGCTAATATTGTCAATTTCTTATCTGACCTAAGTCTGATAGAAATATCTCCAGATTTTGCCTATATCTACTACTTCCTGTACTTCATATGAGATAAATTCTGCAACAAAGTCAAATGCCATAATTTATACTTATATATACAGGGTTGCCCATATTCGACGGACCTTTGGGCCCATTCCAATCGACGAGGCTTGTCCGCAGGCAACATTCTTTGCGTCAATTGAATTTTGTACGGGAACAAATGCAAATCAATGAGAATAATCGGTTGTAAAGTGGACCGAGCCATACCCAACTGCTGAGAACGGCGTTTTTGGGATATTCTTGGGGCTCTCTCAACACTGACTCGTACGGCCGATGGCCTTGGTCGACTTTTATATGTCAAAAGTTATCTGTCAAAAGTTATGGCGTTGCCAGATGGGTCCGTCGAATATGGGCAACGCTGTATATATTTTATTAATTTTATTGAATGAAAGCAAAAAATGTCAGAAATAGCATCAAATTTTACAATAATTTTAGATTTGTTCGAATTGATCACCTTTGGCACAAATTATGGCCTTCAAACGGCCAATGAAACCGTTACACTCTGCCCGAATGTTAGTCTGCGGTATTTTGGCGCATTCCCGGAGAAGGGCTTGCTTGAGATGATCGACATTTTGGTATTTTTCAGTGCCAACCTTGCCTTCCAAAATACTCCAGACACAATAGTCCAACGGATTGGTTTCCGGAGATTTTGGTGGCCATTGTGCGCTGGAAATGAAGCAAGGGACCTCATTTTGTAACCATTCTTGGTGGGCGCGTGCTGAGTGCGATGGTGCTGAGTCCTGTTGGAATGTCCAAGGTCTCCGGCCAAAATGATTCCGAGCCCAAGGCTTGAATACACCCTAGAGAATATTTTCGTGATAATATTAGGAATTTATTATGATGCCACGGACGATCAATAAGAGCGGAGAGCGACCATCGGCTGTTGTGGCGGGCCATACCATCGACATGGCCTGCGCTTGAGTTCTGGTGGCTAACCGAAGATGCACATTTTCAGCTGACCTCTTTGGCAAGTAAACACGATCATTTTGTTTATTTACAAACTGTTGGAAAACGAATGCTTCTCATCGGAGAAAACTAAATTCTGCAGTTCACCACTTTCGGCCAAGCGAAGCAACTCTTTAGCTCTTGTGAGTATATTTTCTTTCTGTTGCGGTGTAAGTTCTTGCGCTATTTGCAATTTCAATGGCTTCACTCCGAGCTCATTTTTCAATATTTTCCGAATGGAATATTGCGATATTTTCAACTCACGAGCCATTTTTCGGCCACTGCGACGCTGGTGTCTATCAAGTCGCTTCTTTACTTTTCCAACCATTTCTGCTGATGTTGCTGTTTTCTTCCGTCCACTTCCTTGACGTCGGGCTACGCTACCAGTATCACGGTAACGAGCGATGATATGAGACACAAAAGATTTATTCACATTTAAATGCTGGAGTGCCATAACGATAGCCACTTGTGGCTTTCCAGCTAAATATAATGAAATCACATTATCACGCTTGAATTTCATCACGAATAATTTTTTTCTGGAAAATTCTCACCAAAATGCTTTTGTACGCTTGTAAAAAATATAATGAGCTGTCACCCACCCTGTACATCAACAAATAGTCGTATTTTATGATTTTTTCTTAGATTTGCCGCCGTTAACATTAACTGGTAATGACCAAAACGTGAACCTGCATGGCCCATTTTCAATACCAAAAGTCCTGCAGAGATAATATACATTTGAGTAAATGTTATCAACCTACTTCATTTCGTTCAAAAGCTGGAGTGAATTCCACAGAATTCAAGATTTCAAGAAGGGTTACAAACTTAATACCTCTAATCCATTAATAGAGATCAATTTCAAAATTGTTTTAAATTGCTACATTTTCATTATCTTTTATCCGCGTCCTCCAGTTTATGCTGGTTAGAAATATAACAAAAAATGTCTAAGTCTAAGACTAAGACCCCATAAAGTATATATATTCATAATCAGCATAAAACTCTAAGTCGATTTAACGATGTCCGTCTGTCTGTCTGTCTGTCCGTCTGTCTGTCTGTCTGTTGAAATCACGATAAAGCCCACATTATTTGACGTAGAGGGCCAAAATTTAGCAGAGCTATTTGCACTGTGTCTAGGATGGTTGGTATTGAAAATGAGATATATCGGTCCACGTTCTGGTATAGTCCCCATATAACGGTACCTTCCGATATTCGGTATTTTGATGATTTATGCCACATTTTTTCACGGATTTGTCTGAAAATTGGTATTTGTAGGTCATAACGGGTCCCTGAGCGTGTGGCAAAACATTGCATGTATAGGTCCACGTTGTGGTATAGCCCCCATATAAAGGTACCTCCCGATATTCGGTATTTTATTTTTTTGCCACATTTTTTCACGGATTTGTCTAAAAATTGGTATATGTGGGTCATAATGGTTTCCAGCTCCGGTGACGAAACATTGCATGTATGGGCCCATGATTTGGTATAGCCCCCATATAACGGTACCTCCCGATATTCGGTATTTTGATGGTTTTTGCCACATTTGTTCACTGATTTGTGTAAAAATTGGTATTTGTGGGTCATAATGGGTTCTAGTTCGTGTGGCAAAACATTGTAATTATAGGTCCACCTTTTGGTGTAGCCCCCATATAACGGTACCTCCCGATATTCGGAATTTTAATGGTTTTTGCCACATTTCTTCTAATGTTTCTTTTACCCTAAGGTGGAGGGTATTAAAAGTTTGGCCCGGCCGAAATTAATGTTTTTTTACTTGTTTTGGTTTGCCGACGCTTAGATTCGGTTTTGTAATAGGACCTGCACACTATGCGCCGCCGTTACACATTACCTGGTAATGGGCAAAATACCCTATTTATTTTCGCAAAATACCATATTTCGCAGTAGTATGTTAACATTACCATTGAATTGGTTATTCGGCTCAAAGAACTCAAATATTTTAGCTTGGAGCATTCCGTATCGTTATATTCGTAAAATATTTAAGAAATCTTTTTTTCTGGATATAATCAAAATGTTGTTGTTTGATCGCCAATCAAGCGGTAAGACCAAAAGAAAACGTGTGAACCAGGGTCTTCATACGTCGTCTGGCAGTGCAAAACTACAAATGTACTTGATTACAATGGTGGCCCAAAGGGTACGAGGGGCGCAGTGATATGTGGACACAGCTACCCCTGCCCATTATCATTCATTATAGACCGCCTATTAGGTTTTGTCTCTAATGACATCCGAATAAGTTACCAGCGATTAAAACGCCACATTTGTTTAGAGACCAAGACGACAAAAAAAGTACCGCACCGAACTAGTCTTATCGAAATTCCAATTGTTTCACACGGCGAAAACAAAACGCTTCAGAACCCATTCGAACCGGATGACATTGATAGATGATATCGCTAAACTACAAAGGCTCAAATCGATATATTTCATTACTTTCCAGATAAAAATAACAATTAGTAATAGCTATTTTGTTGTCCATACGAAATAGACCAAAAAGAATAGACGTACATATGTATGAATGTTTGTTTCTGTAAAACATCCAGTGGTATATATCTACATTTTGATAACTAATTAGTAATTGTTGATAAGCAAATGTAAAAAAAATATATTAAATGGAACTCTAAACTAGTGAATAATTATAAGATTCAAGGTACTGACTACTTTGGAAAATGTTGCTATGGAATTATAACAAGAATAAAGGAGAGGAAGAGTCAGAGTCGGAATTTAAGTTCCTGATTGGAATTTTAAATTAACAGAGCAATTAGTTTACCAGGAAATAGTAAGGAGTTTTCTTTTAATTCACTACTCAAGGAACAGCTCAATCCGCAAATCAAAGTTTACATTATGAAAATGAAAACTAAAAAAGTATTTTTCAATAAAATATTCACATTCGTAGGAGCTAAGTGGATATACACTGGGAAATGTGTTTGGGAATAACAACATTTTGATTCGCAATCGACTTCAAAAAAACAAGTACAAAAACTGTAAGTTAGGCCGGGCCGATCCTTGAATACCCTCCGCCATTTGGAACGAATTTGGCAATGTTCAAAAAAATAAAATCCGTTAAAAATTCTGATAAAATCTTAAAAATACCGAATGTAGCCGTTATATTATGGTCTATATGACGACGTGGACCTTCATAGGCAACTTTTGCCATAAGTCATCACAATATTCAAATGGAAACTTGAAAAAAAAAAAATCGGTGAATAATGTAGCTAACATCATCAAAATATCGAATATCGGGAGGTACCGGGGGCTATACAAAGACGTGGACCTGCACAGACAATTTTCTGTCTTAGTCTGTAGTGTCCATTACGAACTTCAAACACGAAATTTGAAACACTTCCGGTGAATTATGTCACTAAAAGCATCAAAATATCGGGAGGTACCGTTATATGGGAGCTATACGAATACGTGGACCTGTTCAGACCATTTTTTGTCTTAGGCTGTATTATCCATTACGAACTTCAAACACCAAATTTGAAACAATTCCGGTGAATTATGTCGCTAAAATCATCAAAATATCGAATATTGGGAGGTACCGTTATATGAGGGCTATACAAAGATGTGGACCTGCATAGACAATTTTCTGTCTTAGGCTGTAGTATCCATTACGAACTTCAAACACCAAATTTGAAATAATTTCGGTGAATAGTGTCTCTAAAATCATCAAAATATCGGGAGGTACCGTTATATGGGAGCTATACGAATACGTTGGCCTGTTCAGACCATTTTCTGCCTTAGGCTGTAGTATCCATTACGAACTTCAAACACTAAATTTGAAACAATTCCGGTGAATTTGTCGCTAAAATCATCAAAATATCGAATATTGAAAGGTACCGGGGGCTATACAAAGACGTGGACCTGCACAGGCAATTTTTTGTCTCAGGCTATAGTATCCATTACGAACTTCAAACACCAAATTTGAAAAAATTCCGGTGAATAATGTCGCTAAAATCATCAAAATATCGAATATCGGGAGGTACCGTTATATGGAGGCTATACAAAGATGTGGACCTGCAAAGACAATTTCCTGTCATGGGCTGTAGTGTCCATTATGAACTTTAAATACTAAATTTGAAACATTTCCGGTGAATGATGTCGCTAAAGTCACCAAATACCAAAAATAGGGAGGTACCGTTATATGGGGGCTATATCTTAACGTGGACCTACATGGCCCATTTTCAATACTGAAATTCCTGCAGACATAATATACATTTGAGTAAAATTTTATCAACCTGCTTCATTTCGTTCGGACGGATAGGCGGACAGATGGACGGACATCGCTAAATCGACATAGAATTTTATGGTGATCAAGAATATATACACGTTGTGGGGTCTAAAATGTTTATTTCGAGGTGTTATAAACGGAATGACAAACTTAATATACCCTCCATACTATGGTGGAGGGTATAAAAAAAATGCTGTAAAAGGTTTGCTGAATATGGAACCTCTGGTTATATATAACAAAAAATGTGTATAATAATCTAAACAGGTAAGCAAAGGCTATAGCAGTGCGCGGCCGACCATTTAATACCCTACGACCCTACAGTTTGCGATAAAGTTTCTGGGGAACTGAAACCCTTTTGACTAAAATGAAGATTCCCCTAAGAAACATCACCTATCTACTACATACTAAAAGCAAACGTTTAACATAATTGCTCCTCTTTTCGAATTTGGGGAAGCAGATGTTCCGACAGAAATTTCACATTTCAATCTTTTATTGAATAGTTTATTTTCATTTCGTTCTTTATATAGTGTCACATAGTCCTGCTTAAAGTTTAATCTTGGCTTTTGACCGAAACCACGAGGCCTGAAAACCCTGTAGCATTTGCCTTATATTAACAACCTTGCCGTATTATTGGGTATTCAAAACAATATTTGACAATTTAGTTTTCTCCATACGATTCCCTTTATCTCCCAAATTTATTCGTCAACGAAATCGGCATCAATGTAAAGGTCAGAGGTACATCTTTCATATATTTGTGATTTCTTTAATATTGGTATTTTACCAAAAAAATTTTGACACAAAATAGTGTTCCATTTCACCAGCTATATATTATGCAATGGTCATCCAAGCTCTAACGTCATAACATTTTTCCATGTCTATTGGTCTTTAGTAGAGAACAAAAATCCAGGCAATTTTTAGGATTTTGGTCCACTTTTAAGGAATTTTTTTTTTGCGAACAACTTAACCGCCCATACCAAATTTCGTGAAGATCGGACGATAATTGCGACCTGAATATAATACCCTAAACACATAAAACACATTAAAGTTGAAAAAATATTACAAAATGAGAAATTAAATATTGTAAATCAAATTGAAAAAATATCATGCGAAAAAAATATGACAAAAAAAAAAACAAATAAAAAGGTAGCTAAGTTCGGCAGGACCGAACTTTTGATAAACTCCACTATTTTAGAGAAACTGGAAAATTTTCCAAAAAGACTGCTAAAAGGACAACTGTAATATGGGGGCTATACGAAGACTTGGTCCTTCATATACAGTTTTTATACCCTACAACACTATGTGTTGGGGGTATTATAAGTTTGATTGGGCCAAAAATTATGTAACACCTCGAAATATTGGTTTCCCACATAGGAAAGTATATATGGATCTTCCTATCTCGCCGAGCTGAGGCGATCTAGCTATGTATGTCCGTCCGTCCGTCTGTCCGTCTGTCCATGTTAATTTGTAATCACTCTACAGGTCGCAATTATGGCCCGATCTTCACGAAATTAAGAATGGAGGTGGGGATAGTGACAGAATAGAACCCTATTTCTTTTGGAGATGATCGCATAATATTTAGGGGTTGAAATGGACCAAAAACTGAAAAATTTCCTGATTTTGCAGCTGCTCTACAGGTCGCAATTATAGACCAATCGAAGCGGAAGTTGGTATGGTTCTAGAGCTTAGGGCTGGGCAGAAGCCTTCCAATTTTGGTGGTCATCGGGTAATATTTAGCTGGTGAAATAGGCCATAACATTTATGTTAAATAAAAGTCGAATTTCCATTAAACCGCGAATATTTTTAATCCCGGCAAAATCATAAAAAGACGAACAGGTCAATTCTGACCGTTACGTAGATACCGATAGTAAATATATCGGATATATATAGCGGAATATATACAATACATATATACAAAGGAAGGGGATGTTAGCTAAAATGCTTATATCTCAAGAATGGCTGGACCGATTTTGACAAATTTAGTAATTCAGAATGCTCTCTTGGCGTAAAAGAATAAAATCTAAAAAAATCGCAAAAAAAGATATCAATAATGATGTTAATATGGATTTTGTAGTATTTTGTGACATTTTTTTATTTTGTCATATTTTTTATCGCATGCGATTTTTTCATTTTGACTTATAATATTGATGAATACATTTTATAATATTTTTTCATTTTACAACACAAGTGGGGGTTATTATATATAGATTGCAATTATCCTCACGATCATGGTAGGGTTAGGCTCAGAAGGGTTATGCCTATTGTTTTCAAAGATGTCCGCAATGAATTTAGGGGTTGAAATGGACCAACAACTAAAAATGTTCCTGATTTTGAAGCCGTTATAAAGGTCACAAATAGAAGCTAAAGGACACGAAATCTCGCATGAAGTTAGAGTTTAGAACAGCGGGTAGAATGGACCACTACTTTTGTGTGAAAAAATACCATACAAATATCGTAGACAAGCAAATATTGTAGATGAGTCTAAATTTGGAGATACAGAGGGGCCTCTTGCTTTTGGAGATGATCGCAAAATAGTTAGGGGTTCAAATGAACCAAAAACAGAAAAAAATTCCTGATTACACAATTGAAGCCAATCGACATGCCTGAGAAGAATGTTAAGGACATCGAAGAAGTCTAGTATTTTGGTTGACCATTAGATTCAATTTAACCGTGACATAATTTCAAAGGCGAAATCTTCCAAAATGGATTTAGACTTAAGAGGGCTTTTAACATATTGTAGTGTTGTAGGGTATCATATAGTCGGCCCCGCACGACTATAGCTTTTGTTTACTTGTTTGTCATAGGCTGTAATATCCATTACGCACTTTAAATACGAAATTTGGAAATGTATAGCGAAAATCGGGGATACCGTTGTATGGGGAACTCGTTTTGTAGAATTTCAGACAATTCTATTGAAGAATGTGGCTGAAATCATCAAAATACCAAATATCGGAGGGGTACCGTTATTTGGGGGCTATACGATATCGTGGACCAATATAGCCCATCTTCGAACTTGATCTGCCTACAGACAATCTGCAGACTGATCTGTGTAAAAATTTACTATGTTATCTTTATTATTTTTGACTCTGGCGTGATTACAACAGATGGATAGACGGACGAACGGACTGGGCTAAATCGTCAGAGAATTTTATGGTAAATAAAAATATATACTTTGTTAGATTTAAAATTTTTATTTCGGAATTACGAACTATTCACACCTTAAACCCACATCCATGCGACTTGTAGCGTGACTACAAAATAAAATGGACGGACGGACATACATTACTAGATCGACTCAGCTCGGCGAGATAGGAAAATCCAAATATCGTTATTATGGAGAGTAGTTAACGGGTTTGAGGGAGTAAAATACAAAATCGGGTGAAACATATATGTGGGACCTATAGCTATATATAAACCGATTTTCATCAAATTTCATACACTTTCTTCCAGGCTAAGTTCGTTAGTATGTACTAAATTCCATTCAATTCGGGTTTATATTAACCATTTGGTGCACAATAAACTTGAAATCGAGTTGAGATATATATGGAAGGTATATCCAAATCTGAACTGATTTCGATAACTTTGGAAGTGTATTTCTGAGATATATTTGATACATTTCTCCCAGTATCGCTGTTATGGCTGTGGAGCAGAAATATAACAAATCGGATGAACAATATATGTTGGAGTTATAGATATATCTGTACCGAGTTCCACCAAATTTGACATATTTGTTTCCAGGCTCCATTTGGATATATGTGCCAAATTTCATCCAATATCACACGTTGGGTGCACAATAAAAGGTAAATCAGACGAAGATATATATGGGAATTATATCTAAATTTTGATCGCTTATCTCCGATTTCAATAGGCCTCGTCCTCGGCCCAAACAAACTATTTGTGCAAAACATCATATCGGCCAATAAATGCGACCTGTACTTTCTTTACAAAAACAGACGGACGGCAGGTCATGCATAAATCGACTCAGGATGTGTTTCTATGCACATTATCAAAGGGAACTATGGATCCAACTCGCTTCCTTCTCTATGTTACAAATAAATAATACCCGGACCACAGTGTGGTGTAGGTCAAAAGAGCTAGAGAGTTGCTTCGCCTGACCGAAAGTGGTGAACTTTCGAATTTGGTTTTCTTCAATGAGAAAGCATTCGTTGTCCAGCAGTTTTTAAACAAACAAAATGATCGTGTTTACTTGATAAAGAGCTCAGCTGAAAATATGCACCTTTGGTTGGCCACCAGAACTCAAACCCCGGCCTTGGTGATGGTGTGGGCCGCTAAAACAGCCGATGATCGCTCTCCGCTCGTATTAATCGAGCGTGGCATCAGAATAAATGCCGAATATTATCGGGAAAATATTCTGGAGGGTGTATTAAAGCCTTGGGCACGCAAACATTCCAACAGGACTCAACACCATCGCACTCAGCATGCGCCACCCAAGAATGGTTACAAAATGAGGTTCCTCGCTTCATTTCCAGCGAAAAATGTCCACCAAAATCTCCAATCAAAACCAAAAAAAAAAAAACCAAAGTGTCGATCACCTCAAGCAAGCGCTACGCCGGGAATGGGTCAAAATACCACAGAGCAACATTCGGGCAGCGTGTGACAGTTTCATTGGCAGTTTGAAGGCCATAATTCGTGCCAAAGGTGACTAGATCGAACAAATCTAAACTTATTCTAAAATTTGATGCTATTTCCGACATTTTTGCATTCGTTCAATAAAATTTAAAAAAAAAATTAACAATTGAGCTTAGCAGATTTAACACTTTTTCTCCAGGCTATAGGTTGGTAAAAAAAGACAATTTTTTATCACCATTTCATGCGTGCAACGAATCGTAGTTGAAAACTTATTTCAGAACCTTAATGTTTAACAAAAAAATGGAAATAAAACTCCCCCATATTTGTCACAGCAGAACACAAAGCTTCGATTTATAAATATTTTCTCACCTCAAAGTCTTTCAATTGATTAAGTTCGTTTTTTCGATTGCTCTAAAAAAAAATTCAATACACTTGTAATCTAGTGTGGTTAGCTTTTCCAAAAAAAAACAACAACATCAAAAAATCTAAAACCGAAACAATCAAAATTCGGAAAAGAAGAAAACGTTTTCAGTGGCCAATATAAATCATAAACAAACAAATTTGATATTGTAATCCTCCAATAATCGTTGGGCATACAAAAAAGCCAAAATCAAGCGTTTCGTTCGACATACATATTGAAACGGGTTGCTTTCATCTTTACCGCCGCCGCCGCTCGGCACTGTGCCCAGCAATGTTCGCACAACGTTTTCGCCCCCCAAATGTGAGAGTGAGCGAACACTTTCCGTTTCATTTCGTTTTTTGAACTCAAACATTCTTGGTTTTTTGTTTTGTTTTTATTTTTGATGGATTATGTTGGCAAAAGCGTATTTGTGGTTGGCGGGTGTTTGTATTTTGTTATGCCGCACATAACTCAGTTTTTTATTCCCGCCTTCAATGGCCACTTAGAAGAGGGCGTTATTTCTATTCGTTTTCGAATAATATAAAATAAAAAAAAATCGTGGTGGATCAAACCATTTTTTGTCAAAAAAAAAATAATTTCAAACTGGAAGAGTCTCATTGCTTGAACAAAAGTCGATAATAAGCTTTGACACTTGCCTTTGTTTATGAGATTTAATTTAAGAGTTACATAATACATTAAGAACACTTAAAATATAATTACATACATATTTACATTTATTTTTGTGATTGAGAAAAATATATCCGCATCGATTTCAAAGTATCGTAGTAGAGGTCGAAAATATCCCATTGTAGAAGTTTTTCTTAAATCCAAAACATCTGCATAAGTTTTTGGAAAAATATAATTAAAGGATGTAACTACATAAAAAACATCCTTTTAACATGGACCACCCATAGCATGTAAGTACTTACCAAACTGGGCCAATAAATAAGTTAAAGAACATTTGTTTTGTATTTCAAATACTAATCGTCAAAAAACTCAAATATTTTTCTATATACTTGGAAACATTTACGATAGAGACTGTAAAATATGATACATGCCTTTGTGTTTCATGTAGAATCATTTGTACAAAATATGGATTATTCCGTTCTTTGTTTTAGTATTTCCCCCCCCACCACCCATTTCTAATATTCTTCAGATTTTAGATATATTTTTCATACTGAGTTCACACAACTATAATTTTGTGTTTTTAGTAAAAACAAGTAAAAAAGCATTGTCGGGCTAAAGTTGGAATACCCTCCACCATTTGGAAATTTCAAATAAAAAGCAGTTAAAAATTCTGCTAAAATCTTAAAAATATCGAACATAGCCGTTACATTGGGTTCTATATGAAGACGAGGATCTGAATAACTACTTTTGTCATAAGCCATTACAATATTCAAATACGAAACTTAAAAAAATACAGTGAATAATATAGCTAAAACCATCAAAATACCGAATATGTATATGGGTACCGTTATATCGGGGCTATACGAAGACTTGAACCTGCTTAGAATATTTTCTGTCACAGGCCGTATTATCTACTAGTAACTTCGTCAAAATACCGAATATAGGGAGATACTCATATATGGGGCCTACACGAAGGCCAGGACATGCATATACAACTTTCTGCCATAGACTGTAGCTCCCATTACGAACTCCAAATACGAAATCTGAAACAACTCCGGTGAATAATGTCCCTAAAATCGTCAAAATATCGAATATCGGGGTGAACGGTTGTAAGTGATCTATACGACATCATGGACCTATATACACATTTCTCTTCCAGGGCGTAATGTACTCAGAAGGAACACCTTTTGTGGATTTTCGGACAATTTTATTGAAAAATTTGGCTACAATCATCAAAATACCGAATATAGCAAACTGCTAGCGGACAAAAGAATCGCTTGTTTGAGGTGATCGACACTTTGGTATTTTTTAGTGCCAACCTTGCTTTCCAAAATACTCGAGACACAATAGTCCAACGGTTTGGTATTCGGACATTTTGGTGGCCATTGTGCGCTGGAAATGAAGTGAGGAACCTCATTTTGTGTGCAATGGTGCTGAGTCCTTTTGGAATGTCCCAGGTCTGCGGCCAAACACACTCCAGAATATTTTGTCGATAATATTTGGCATTTATTCTGATGCCTTCTGAGGCCATCGGCAGCTATGGGCAATGGCCGGCGTTTAAGTTATGGTGGCCAACCGAAGGTGCACATTTACAGGTGACTTCTTTACAAACTGCTGGATAACGGCAGTTCACCACTTTCGGCCAAGCGAAGCAACTCTTTAGCTCTTTTGAGTCTTTTTATACCCTACAACACTATGTGTTGGGGGTATTATATGTTTGATTGGGCCAAAAATTATGTAACACCTCGAAATATTGGTTTCCCACATAGGAAAGTATATATGGATCATCCTATCTCGCCGAGCTGAGTCGATCTAGCTATGTATGTCCGTCCGTCCGTCTGTCCATGTTAATTTGTAATCACTCTACAGGTCGCAATTATGGCCCGATCTTCACGAAATTTAGAATGGAGGTGGGGATAAGGTCTTAATAGAACCCTATTTCTTTTGGAGATGATCGCACAATATTTAGGGGTCGAAATGGACCAAAAACTGAAAAAAATTTCCTGATTTTGCAGTTGGTCTACAGGTCGCAATTATGGACCAAACGACGCAGAAATTAGCATGGGGCTAAAGCTTCGGGCTGGGCAGAAGCCTTCCAATTTTGATGGTCATCGGGTAATATTTAGTGGGTGAAAAAAACTATAACATTTGTGTTAAATAAAAGTCAAATATCCATTATACCGCGAATATTTTTAGTCCCGGCGAAATCATAAATGGACGAACAGGTCAATTCTGACCGTTACGGAGATGCCGATAGTAAAAATATCGGATATATATAGCGAAATGTATACAATGTATATATACAAAGGAAGGGGATGTTAGCTAGAATGCTTATATCTCCAGAATGGCTGGAGCGATTTTGACAAATTTTGTAAATTTAGAATGCCCTTTTGGCATACAAGTATACAATCTAAAAAAATCGCATAAAAAGTTGCCAATAATGATATTAATATAGATTTTGTAGTATTTTGTGACATTTTTTTATTTTTTCATATTTTTTATCGCATGCGATTTTTTCAATTTGACTTATAATATAGAAGTGTATATTTTGTAATACTTTTTCACCTTACGACACAGGTTGGGGTTATTATATACAGATTGCAATTATCGTCCGATCCTCACGAAAATTTTCACAAGGGTAGGATTAGGCTCAGAAGGGCTAGGTCTATCGTTTTCAAAGATGACCGCAATATATTTAGAGGTTGAAATGGACCAACAATTAAAAATATTCTTGATGTTGCAGTCGTTATAAAGGTCACAAATAGAAACAAAAAGACACGAAATCTCGCATGAAGTTAGAGTTAGGACGGAGGATAGAATGGACCACTACTTTTGTGTGAAAAAATACCAACAATACTTACAGGCGATATTCGAAATACACAAAAGGCGAACTTCTGGCTTTTATATGCTGATTTCGTGAACGAATATAGCCAAATATCGTAGACAAGAAAATCATATAGATGAGTCTAGATTTGGAGATACAGAGGGGCCTCTTGCTTTTGGAGATGATCGCAAAATATTTAGGGGTTCAAATGAACCAAAAACAGAAAAATGTTCCTGATCACACAATTGAAGCCAATCGACACGCCTAAGAAGAGAGTTAAGGACAGGAAAAAAGTCTACCATTTTGAATGACCATTGGATTATTTTCAGCTGTAAATGGACGACAACAACTAACAGCATAAATTCAAAAACGAAACGAATCTCCCAAAATGGATTTGGACATAAGGAGGCTTCTATTATATTGTGGTGTTGTAGGGTATCACATAGTTCGATAGAGGTTTAAACTATGGGTTATGCCGAACTTCATTTTGGTATTGCCCCCATAGTAAAACAAGTTAAAAGTAATCAGTCGATTTTGCCGACAGATGTATACCCTTAACCAATGTTCGATTATTTAAATATATTCTGACTTCTGTTATGATTCTTCAAATTGTTCATCCCCTATGTAGTAGGTTCCGAAGAAATGGGCCAATATTGTCCATTTCGTATCGCACCCAAATAAATATGATATAAATATTGCGACATGTCAGGTTTGGACTATATCGACTACCTTCTTCGCTTTATATGAGAAATGTGATAATTTTTAGAAAATAGTGGAATGTGCCTGATGTAGCAGTATTCCATTTCATACGTTATCTCATACAGATAAAAATTTTGGTATGGGCAAAATTACAAGAAAATCGAACATTAAGATCCAATTTTGTGGGAATTCTTAAATTCCATATTCATCTCAGGGGTCTGACTGAGAGAAATATTTAGATATAGCAAGTTGTAAACTGACTTGTTTCTCAAGTTATGACAGATATACGTTTTGAAAATTGGTATTCTTTGTGGGTGAGGTATCAAAAGGGGTTCCCCGATATTTATCATCTTCACAACAGACCATGTGTTAGCAAAAATGTCTGTATGTGTGACATTTGAGGAGAGTTGGATGCTTATCTCGCTTTCTTTAAGCGTTTTGTTTATTCAAATTGTTGGCCCTTTGTGGGATTAAAACAGATTTTTTGACGATCGAAATATTGAGATGTACCATGTCTGAATGGAATCGGATGTTAATTTCACGTTCTATGAGTTTCATGGATATTCAAAATGTTGACCCTTTGTGTGGGAGGTACCAGAAGGAGTAGACCGATATACTCCATCTTTACACCAGACTTTGAATTAATAAAAATATTGTGATGTGTGTAATTTGAAGACAATCGGACTCTTACATCACATTTTATAAGAATTATAATTATTCAAAATTTTGACCTTTTGTGGGGAGGTACTTTAAAGGATAAGAAGAACGATATTGTCCATTTTCGCACCTAACCTAGGACTGACGCAAATATTCGGATTTGCAAAGTCTGAAGACAACGCAGAAGTGTAGAATTTTGGACGATCCTTAAATTATATGCAACGGGTAAAATGGAACACGATTTTTGTTGAAAATTGTTTTGAATAACTATCAGCACGATGTAGAGTGCAAATATAAAAAAAGTATTTCCGGTAAAAAAAAACAATGGTAAAATTTGTGCAGGACAGTATGGCATTATTTGTTATTGTGTATTTGAAATTATAGACTAAAATGTGTTTAGACCTAAGGAGGTTTTCCAATATATTATATTGTTGTAGGACATCACATACTCGGCCTCGCACGACTATAGCCTTTGCTTACCTGTAATAATTTTGTTATACCCTCCAGCATACATAGTATGAAGGGTATATTAAGTTCGTCATTCCGTTTGTAACTCATGGAAATAATAATTTTAGACCCAACAAAGTATATATGTATTATTGATCAGCGTATAATTCTAAGACGATTTAGCCCTGTTGTAGCACCCATATTACGCTACCCCATAATATTCGGTAGTTCCAGGATTTTCGCGACATTATTCACCACAATTGCGTCAAATTTTGTATTTGAAGTTCGTACTACAACCTATGACGGAAAATTGATTAATTCGATTAAAACGTTGCTCTTCTATTTTCGTATGGCAAAATTTCATCCAATAATGCTAAATTGGAGCCCATTTGGTTGGAACTTGGGATTAGCGAAGGGATAGCACTATATGAGGGCCATAACAAACAATGCATTTATGTACGCAGAGAATGTGCAACGGTAATATTAATAATAATACTTTTATTTTTTATGTTGGGCTCTCGGAAAATGTTACGAAATTATTGCAGAAAAATGTACCACAAATCTAGAAATTACAGCTCTTTCGGTGGGAAATTGTGGCAGAAGCATGCAAATAGGCGACTGGCAGGTGGTGGAATAATATGAGGGCTATATTTAAATGGATATAGGAAGTGTATATGTACGTCTGTGCTACTTTTAAAGATCTATCTTAGATATTAAGGCCCCTTTTATAATCTCAAGAGAGGGCGGACAAACAGATGGATTTAGTTTGATCGACATAGAATCTTACTCTGTGTCCTTAAAGAATATTTTGTGGTATGATAAACTGACGGCCACAACTGATGGTTGTAGTCAAAAAAGATAAGTTAAGTTGGGCTGATCTCTTTATGCGCTCAATCAGTAGGTGAAAAAAAAAAAACTATAAAACAAGAACAAAACAGTTCATTTAATTGGTAAATGTTGTTTAGACTTTATAATACAAATAATTGAGATAAACCGTTGAAATATACTTTCAGCTATGTTGCTGGGAATTTTTTAGGTCTTTCAAAGGCCGGTACCAGAAACTATATTAAAAGTCACCGCTGATTTGGTAAACGAAATCATCAAACTTATTACACATCGAAGAAGTAAAACAGGTTGTTAATCAAACATTTCTTTCGTTCATCAGAAATAGTGAGTCCCTTAGCACAATGGGTTGAAAGTATTTATAAAAGAAACATACAAAACACGGAAGCCATTAAAGTCGGCAATTCGATTTTCGAAGAGAGTGAAGGGCGGCCGTAAAATATACCACAACTCTCGTGTGAAATTATTTTGAATACCTACCAACACGAGGGTGTACGTAAATATTGGGCTAATGCCCCCGATCAAAATGCTATAAGTAATATCTGGGCAGGGTTCTATGACATCATTTCAGAAGCGAAATCTTCCAAATTTGATTTTGACATAAGGGGGCTTTAAACATATTGTAGTGTTGTTGTATCACACGGTCGGCCCCTCACGACTATAGCCTTTGTTACTTGTTTTTATATTATTATGTTCTTAAATAAATAGGCATTAAACCCGTAATCCAAGAGCAAGCAACGGTGCAGGGTCAACTAGTTAAATATAATCATGGATATTTGAAAGAGTTTTCAAAGGACTACCAAAATATCATGAACCTGACATGTTATAGGACTTGTAAAGTTTATTCAAGATCATGAACCACAACAGAACTATAATCATAGATTTTTTCTTGTATTTTTGAATGACGACCACCGTTGATTTGTCCAAGTATTTTTATAGGACCAACTCTAAACAATAATCATGTACATTTTATGGATTTTTAGATTGTTTGCTAGAGCCATAATCGGGGAATTGTATAAATCACTTAAAGAATCATAACAGTGGATTTTTATAGGATAAGAAGGACTAATTTTTAGAAATAAGTGTGAAAATTGTAAAGCTTTGAATATAATGTAAACTATCTTTGTGGAAATTTTCTATAAAAGATGATTTATTTTATTAAAATGTACATCTTTGCCTTTGAAGGTTTTCAGCACAAACGAGACTTCAACTTTAAGGCAAAGATGTAAATTTATTAAAATTCACATCTTTGCCTTTGAAGGTTTTCAGCACAAACGAGACAAACAAGATAAACAAATTTTTCCACTCGGTCTTTTTAAGCCAAAAAACAACTGTTAAATGAAGTGTTTAGACAGGAAGGTTATTGTAAAATAATTATAATTATGTAATTTGTTATAAAGCCGGCTTGTGGAACACAAAATATTAAGGATTCGCCTAAAATGAATATGTGGGTGGGAACACGCATTTCGGATATTACTGACAAAATTTTGAAATAAACACAAATAAGTCCATTTAAAAACTGAAATCTCTTCAACCTACCGACTACTGGATAATAGCTTTTCTAAGTTCAGCAGAGGTTTGACACCTTTAAAAATTTCGATGAATTTATATAAATAAATAATTATTTACTATTTTATATGGAATTAAATGTACAGCAACAATGGCGAAATATTTTAATTAAATAAAAAATTTTAAATTTAAACTTTTTTTAAGAAATTTATATTATTTTTTTGTTTACGAAAAAATTGATATGCCGACTATTGGAACATGTCATGCCGATAATTGGAAAGTGGTGCCGACTACTGGCAAAAAATACTATTAAAATAAAATTGAAAATCTTAGGAATTTAATAAAAAGTGTCTCAGTCTATTTTAATTAGAAAACAAAACTATATTTCGAAGCTAAATAAACTGTTGTTACTATGATTGAAAATCTCCACTCAGAATGGTGAAAGATTGAAAAAGGGAAAATCCTAAAATTTCCGGCTACTTGTACATTTACCCTATGTTAAAGAAATCATAAAAATGTACTAACAACTAACTAACTAACAATGTACTAACTGAAAATTCGAATATTTTAGAAAGTAATTGCCATTAATTAATAGTGACAACTCCTCTTCCGAATTTCATGGATAAAAGTATTTCTTAAGGTTTTATTGTGATCGTTAGGTTGTATTCTAGTCTGGATTATGTATTGCCTTCCATTGGGAAAAGTCAACAAACAATTCAATCACAACCAATTTGTCCACTGACTCGCAGTTGCACAGTAGCAAAATTCAACAAAACATAATTGCGGCAAATAGAACTACCACTTTGATAGTAATAATGTCAACCAGGAGCACGACGACGACGACGACGGTGATCATAATCGTAATAATAATAATACTAATAATGCACACAACAACAGTTAACCCACATTTTGTGCCTTTTGTTTTGGTGGTAACATTCTGCCGTCATAAATTATGGAGTTTATCCTTAAAACAAACACAAACACACCGGTGAGGCGACATTGGACAATGCCAACAAAGAACTGGGAAGAAGTGGCACCAACCAACAAATAAACATGGACCCGGCGCTTGGCAATGTTGGTGTTGCTACTGTGCGTTTTGTTGTTTTGTTTTTAGGTGACAAAACATATGGACACATCCGCCAAAGGCAGCCAAGGAAATTCGTGGTGACATTAAATTCTAAAACAGATGTTTAAATAACTATATGAACGTACGCACACACACACACACACACACACACAAACGATACAGCTTCAAGGAAGAATTTCTGTCCCAAAAAATTGTGTGTCTTTGCCATAGGGAAATATACATTGTCCCAACTGCAGTTCACACAATGAATGCAATTGGGGAAATTGTGGCTGCGACACACACTCACACACATGCTCCGAAAAGGGAATAGTATTTGTCCCAGGTCCTTACAATTAAACAGTAAGAGTAAAGGAGATGGTCTAATGTACTTCTGTGTTTGTTTTCAAATCGTAAGAGTTGTAGGAGAAATAAATAACAGTCATGCGCATTACTTTGCGGAGAGTGAGAGAGCATTGTGTGTGCGAGGCAAATGTTGAGAATGGAGCAATGAGAACTATTCCTCTTTTGATTTTTCTTTTATTTTGAGTCACTCCCCCTTTTTGCTATTCGTTTGCTATGAATCCATTGTTGGTATTTCACAGGGCGGAGCCTAAAAGAAAACAACGAGTAACGAGTAGCTGTGGTCTCTGTTTATGTTTATTTTTCAATGAAATGTGAACTGGACTTGTGTGTGTGCAGAGAGTAAGAATGGGTGCAATTGCGTTTATCATCTTCCTTTTCCACGATTTTTTTCCAAGAGACAGTGGGTGTGCGTGAATTGTAGTTGGATTTCGTTTGGAGGGACTGTGTGCCTCGAAATTGATGAACTTAACAATTGTACTAGACACACACAAATGAATTGCTGTTTCTTGTTGTTGGTTGTATTTGCTGCTACTACTGTTGTTGTTGCTTATTTGGTTCGTTTCAAGTCTTGTGGAGTTTCCACGTGCCGCGCATAAATCGTAACCCAAGCAAAACTTATGTTTTGCACAAATAACCATCGAGCAAACACTCTCGCAGAAATTTTCCGACATCCTTTGTTGGGTTGAAACGGTCGGTCGATGCCGAAAAGGAAACACTTTTAAATCATATTTTTTCCGACTTCGAGGACTACATTTGCTACAGGTTCTCATGTTTAGTCTGGGTATTTTTTTTTTCATTCTCTCCAGCAATGATTTTTATTTATTTTAGCGGAAAAATTGCTCTGCCGTTGTCTTTTGTCACGGTGCGACGGTTACTTAGGCACTGTCATAGCCACTCTTAATTTGTTTGTCCTGCAACATGTCGCATTATGGTTTCAAAAAAAAAAAAAAAAAAAAAAAAAAAAAAACACACACACACACGAATACACATTCCCCAATCAAAGTGGTCTTTTTTGTCTCAATCTATTTGTTTTGATACAGTTTTTTTTTTGCTCTTTTTTTTGGTGGCTCGACTTTGGTGCTACATTGATATTAACCACGTCCAAAAGCATCCAACCAACAAACAATCAAACACTCATTTCCTCCGGCTACCAGCACTTTAGTGTGTTGCAGCCAGCCAACCAGTCAGCCGGGCCAAAGCTAGTGAGTACTTTACGGTAATGGGGGATTTTCGTTTGAGCATCCTCTAACAAAAATTAATTTAAATCGATATTGTGTATCTTTTGCATTTATTCATTTTTTCCGTGTTTTTGGGTTCTCTGGTTTTCGTCCTTCCTTTCATTTTTTTTTGTCATAGTATGTCATTTATAATTTTTCCACAGCACCATGGTGCCGAATGGAAGGAAAGACAACAAAGGAAACACCAGCTTGAGTGTTGGTTAGAATGTGTGACGAGGTTGTTTTTTTTTTTTTTTTTTTTGCAACAAATTTATTAATTAGTATCCTTGTCACATACATAAATGATTCAAATTAGATTGCAGACATTCTCCTTCCTTGGAGAGCGAAACGTATAATGTGTAAGGTGAGCATGTCTCAAAAAAATAGGAGTTGAAGTCAACATACTATGACACTGACTAATACATTAGATTACACAGCTTTTTTAAAATATATAAATAAGGTGAACTAGGGACAAGTCATAAGTCAAAACGGTCACAAGCCCAAAGTTTTTCTGATCGAAGACAACGCTTAAGTTGGGCAACTCTTCTTCGTCCGGAGATGTTTAAATATACAAAATGTTGATCTTTTGTCGGAGAGGATTAGAAGGAATGGGTTGATATTATCTATATAGGTCCACGATATCGTATAGCCCCAATATAACGGTACCCCCCGGTATTCGGTATTTTGACGATTTTAGCCACATTTTTCAATGGAAGTGTCTGAAATTCCACAAAAGGAGTCCTTTGTGAGTATTCTACCCTCTGAAAAAGAATTGTATATATAGGTCCACGATATCGTATATCCCCCATATAGATGTACCCCCCGATATTCGGTGTTTTGATGATGTTAGCCACATTTTTCAACAAAATTGTCTGAAAATCAATACAAGGAGTTCCTTATGGGTACTTCATACCTCGGAAGAGAATTATCTATATAGGTCCACGATATCGTATATGCCCCATATAAGTGTACCCCCCGATATTCGGTATTTTGATGATTTTACCCACATTTTTCAACGGAATTGTCTGAAAATTCACACAAGGAGTTCCTTGTGGGTACTTTATACCTCGGCAGAGAATTATCCATATAGATCCACGATATCATATAGCCCCCATATAACGGTACTCTCGATATTCGGTATTTTGATGATTTTAGCCACATTTTTCAACGGAAATTGCACACAAGGGGTTTTTTGTGAGCACTTTATCCCTGACAGAGAATTCTTTATATAGGTTAATGATATCGTATAGCACCCATATAACGCTACCCCCTTTCGCTCAATGTCAGATAGGGCAAGTGCCTCAGTATCGACCTTTGAATTTTATGTTTGCATTCGGAAGTTAAAAAATTCAAGTTACTCTAACTGGAAATTCTGTGTATATATACATAGACATCACAATTAATTTATATATATACTAGCTTGCTGGACCGAGTTGCTGGCCTGTAGGCTTTGCGTTTATTACATATTTTTAAGAACGTGAGTAATAATTTACAAGAAGACCTCATATAAGATGTGATTTTATAATTGATTAATGTTAACTGTCATTAATGTTTTCCTCGTTTTCTTGGTTACAAAATTTAATAACCTCCACGTTTTCTGAAAAAGGTCTCTTTATGAGTATATATTTTCGGTATCTTGGAGTTTTCGTTCACCGAATAGATAGTAATTTCACTATAGTTTCACATAGCGATCTATGTTAAGAGTTTTAAATGGCGTGGCCCGATTTTCCAGCCACATAATTTTAAGTTGATTCTTAGAAATTCTATATCACATCTAAAAAAATATACGTCATCGTTGATTATAGCCCCCACGTAACAACTCGGCTCAATTATAAATACTGTAAAGTGTTTAGAAATATTTTCCAATCAAATGGGGTGTTTGTTTAACTCTCTTTCGAGACTAGCTTAATGATCTGAAATTTGATTTGAAAAATAAAGTCAGATACACACTATCATACTCACAACTATGCTACGTCGGTTAAGCGGCTCATCAGGCTTATTTGATGTGAATAATGACTTACAGAGGCCGTTCTTTGGTATATAGTAGTATTTATTTGAAAGATTTTCCGATTATCCATACGCTAATTAAAAACCAGAAACCATTAAGTTCTACCAGCTGATTTTTTTTTCACAACAAAGCCTTTGCTACAAAAGATTTAGGGATTTAGTTTTTGCCCTCCATGAACTGACGTTGTCATTTAGTTTGCAACACCTAAATTATTCCAAGAATTATTGATATTTGAAATGGCATATATTGGTCTTCGTATAGTCCTCGTATATTGGTATAATTTTCATATTAGCTCCTACCATTTTACGATCAAGTGAGCCCTATTTCGACATTTAACGTTTTCAGTATAGTATTTTTTCCGGAAATAGTCCTCTAATAAAGGCGCATAGCTTCAATGAACTGCCAGCTAGCAATTTTTATAACCTCCACCATACTTTGTCATTCCGTCTGTAACTCCCCGAAGTACTCATGTCAGAATGCTCACATCCCCGAAAAACTCACATCATACCCAATTCTTGATCAGCGTAAAATTCTAAGTCGATTTAACCATGTCCGTCTGTCTGTCTGTCCGTCTGTCTGTCTGCCACGCTATCTTTCAAACGAACTGAGATAGAAGGCTAAAATTTTGCACACATGTTTATTTTTCCAGTAGGCAGGTTATGTTTGTAAATGGGCCATGTAGGTCCACGTTATCATGAAGCCTCCATATAACGTTACCTCCCTATATTCGGTATTTTGATGATTTTAGCGACATTATTCACCGGAATTGTTTCAAATTTGGTATTTGAAGTTCGTAATGGATACTAAAGCCTAAGACAGAAAATTGTCTGTCCAGGTCCACGTCTTCGTAGAGCCCCCATATAACGGTAACACCCTATATTCGGTATTTTTATGATTTTAGCGACATTATTAACCGGAATTGTTTAAAATTTGGTATTTGAAGTTCGTAATGGATACTAAAGCCTAAGACAGAAAATTGTCTGTACAGGTCCACGTCTTCGTATAGCCACCATATAACGGTACCTCCCTGTATTCGGTATTTTGATGATTTTAGCGTCATTATTCTCCGGAATTGTTTCAAATTACGTATTTAGAGCTCGTAATGGGATCTACAGTCTCTGAGAGAAAATGGTTTATGCAGGACCAGGTCTTCGTATAGGCCCCACATACCAGTACCTCCCTATATTCGGTATTTTGACGAGTTTAGGTACAATACCCACCGAAATTGTTTGAGACGCGTATTTGAAGTTCGTAATGGATGCTACAGCCTATAGCAGAAAATTTTCTATGCTGATTCAGGTCACAGCTTCGATATAACGCTACCTCCCTATATACCATATTTTGATTT
This sequence comes from Musca domestica, assembly GCF_030504385.1. NCBI lineage: Eukaryota > Metazoa > Arthropoda > Insecta > Diptera > Muscidae > Musca > Musca domestica. The sequence continues at coordinate 5,638,213 of NW_026712344.1, read as the reverse complement.
ATTATTTTAGCTACATTATTCGCCGTTTATTTTAAGTTTCGAATTTGAATATGGTAATGACAATATGACAAACAATGCCCATGTAGGTCCACGTCGTATATACACCAATATAACGGCTATATTCGGTATTTTTTAATTTTTAACAAAAATTTTTAAGGATTTTATTTCCAAATTCGTTCCATATGGTGAAGGGTATTCAAAGTTCGGCCTGGCCGAACTTACTGCATTTTAACTTGTTTAAATATGCACCCATAGCCACAGACTGCACCAAACAGTACATATATCAGGATGCATTGATAATTTTTAAACGGCGTGTGGATTATCTCTGATCCAAATACTGACCGATATTTAGTAATTGTGTTCTATATGGTTGTCTAAGACGTTTTATATGGTGGTCTCTATAAACATTTTTAATTGAACACTGTTTTGAAAAAATCACGATGATAATTTTGCTAAAGAATACTAAAATCTTAAACTGTCGAAAAAGTTGTCAGACAACAGAGTGGTTCATATCAAAACCTCCTTAGAAACACCATGTATATAGTATCTAAGTTCCGTTTTCTATAAAAAATATGAAAAATTAGGATTGATTAAAAAAAACAATAACTAAGGATTTATTTTTTATATAGAAAGAAAATAATAATAACTCAGGATTTACATTTTCATATAGGAAAAAATCTTCAGGTAATTCACAGGGACTGTAAATCAAATATTTTTTCTATAGAAACTGAAGATCAATCCTTTTCTATATATAGATGAACTGAATATGGGCATTGGTGTTCAAAATTGTTTGACAGTGGTCTTAATTGAACAATTATTTATTTTATTTTATTTTATAGCACTATCCTACGACTCAGCTCGTCGAGATATATAAGATCATGGTCTAGTACCAATATTTCTAAATGTTGCTAACTTTTTGGCCCATTCTAACTTATTATACCCCCATCACATAATGTTTTAGGGTTTACAAATATATTTCTTATTAAAGTTATACATAACATTTAAGATAAAAATCAGTCAGAACACAGGACAATATACGGCATACACAGCGACATACATACGAAGCGAATTTGAAATAACACATATGGATTTAAAAGTCACTTACAGGATTTGTTTGATGAAATCACTGCCAGGATAGAAAAAAATGAGTTCTGTTAGCAGTGGCTAACAATCAGTCACTCACTCACTCGTGAAATGACAATGAAAAATGTACGAAATGTGTGAAGGATAACAAAAAACACAAAACCAAGGAACAGACCAAAAGAAAAGGTTGCTAAACGAAGTTCTGTAAACCAGTTATAGGAAATAATGAAACCAAATGCCAATTTCCCAAAAGTAAGTGACATTTTCAGGTTTTTTTTTTCGAAAGGGCAAACAAAATGAAAGGTCGTGAATACTTTGCTACATATGGGAAGTTTTGTCTTTTTTTCCTTTTATCTTGTGTTCGGTGGCGTTGGTGGGAGTGTGTGAGTGAAAGTTGATTTAAGTTTTATTTATTTTTTTTTTGTCATTTCATATCGGTCACACAAATTCAAAGAAGAATAAAAGTTGAAACTTAAAAATGAAACGAATGACAATGAGCTGTTCTATGAAATTGAAGGAAAATAGATGGGTAAATGACCAAAACTCGGAAGAATTTTGATTACCATTTTCTTAAAAAATATTTTACTGCACTGAGAGAGAAATGATAATCCGATATTGCTCCAACCTTGCAAATCCTAATATTAGTATCAGTGCTAGGTCAGGTGAGAAAATTGAAAATATCGGTCCACTCCATCAATTACAGGGTTGTCCCTATTCGACCGACCCATGTTTTTTTTTTTTAAAAATCAAAGAAAAAAATAAAAATTTGGCGGTTGGCAATGTTAATCATTTAATTTGTTCCAAGTAGATTTGTTTACATCAATTTTTGAATATGATATATCTCAAATGGCCGCCTCTGGCGTTGATGACGTATTGTGCCCTTTTTGCTGCATTTTCCATCGTTTTTGCCAACAAATATCCCCACAAGAAAAAGTCAGGCGGCGTCAAATCGGGCGAACGCGGTGGCCAGTCCAAATCACCACTTTTCGACACAAACGGCCCGGAAACAAATTCTGCAGAAAATCGATTGTTATGCAACTTGTGTGCGGTGGAACGCCGTCTTGTTGAAACCAGAACTGCCTCATACGCTTTCGACGAATAATTGGCATCACAAAATTGGTCATCACGTCACGATAACGCTCCTGATTGATGGTAACAGCATGGCCATTTTCATTTTGGAAGAAAAACGGCCCAATGTCCGTTTTCGCGCTAACGCCGCACCAAACTGTGACTTTTTCGTTATGAAGAGGCACTTCTTGAATCTCCTGAGGATTTTCAGTGGCTTAAAAACGGCAATTTTGCTTATTTACGGTCCCATTCATCGGACATGATAATTTTGTTCCAAAATTGATTGTCATCTTCGGCCATTTCGATGACTCTTTGGGCCCATTCCAATCGACGAGGCTTGTCCGCAGGCCACATTCTTTGCGTCAATTGAATTTTGTACGGGAACAAATGCACATCAATGCGAATAATCCGTTGTAAAGTGGACCGAGCCATGCCAACTGCTGAGAACGGCGTTTTTGGGATGTTCTTGGGCACCTCTCAACACTGGCTCGTACGGCAGTGATATTCTCGGCCGATCGCCTTGGTCGACTTTTATATGGCCTCTTCGGATTAGAAAGAGCCTTACCAGTTGAAAAATTTTCGTATAAACGCTTAATGGTGTTCTTAGAAGGCGCACTTCTCACATTTTTTAATGTTTTAAAAGCACGTTGAGTTTTCAATTGACTTCTTCTGTTGAATGTAAATTTCAACTATTTCAGAGAGCTCGCGTGGCGTGTATTCGTTCATGGTAAAAATCTGCTTGGACTGACGCTTCAAACGCGGTATGTCATTAAGCGATGTGATATCTCTGTCAAAAGTTATGGCGTAGCCAGATGGATCCGTCAACCCTGTACCATGCCCACAAAGGGTCAAAATTTGAAAAAAAAAATTATAAATCTTATAAAATGTGATGTTAGAGCCCAATTGTCTTCAAATTATATACATCACAATATTTTTGTAAGCCCAATGTATGATGTGAAGATGGAATATTTCGGCCCCCACCTTTTGATACCACCCCCACAAAGCTTCAACATTTTTAACATTCATGAAGTTCATAAAACACGATATTAACATAAGATTCCATTCAGATTTGGCACACTTCAATATTTCAATCAACACAAGATCTGCTATACAGATGGTAGAAATTGAACCGTTCCTCCCCCACACAGGTTTCAATATTTGAAAACGCTCAAAGAAATCTAAATAAGCTTCCAAATCTCTTCAAATTTCACACATACCAACATTTTTACTAACACATGATCTGTTGTGAAAATTATATACATACAGGGTGAGATAAAAAAAAAACTGCAACAAAGTCAAACGCCATAATTTTCACATTTTTTTTTAAATTGTATTGAATGAAAGCAAAACATATCGGAAATAGCATCAAATTTTAGAATAAGTTTGACACCTTTGACACGAACTATGGCCTTCAAACGGTCAATGAAACTGTTACACGCTGCCCGAATGTTGCTCTGCGGTATTTTGGCCCATTCCCGGCGAAGCGCTCGCTTGAGGAGATCGACACTTTGGTATTTTTTAGTGCCAACCTTGCTTTCTAAAATACTCCCCACACCATAGTCCAACGGATAGTTATCCGGAGATTTTGGTGGCCATTGTGCGCTGGAAATGAACCGAGGAAACTCATTGTGTAACAATTCTTGGGTGGCGAATGCTGAGCGCGATGGTGCTGAGTCTTGTTGTAATGTACAAGATCTGCGGCCAAAATGTTTGCGTACCCAAGGCTTTAACACACCCTCCAGAATATTTTCGCGATAATATTCGGTATTTATTCTGATGCCACGTCGATTAATACGAGCGGAGAGCGACTATCGGCCGTTATGGCGGTCCACACCATGGCCAGCGATTGAGTTCTGTTGGCCAACCGAAAGTGCACATTTTCAGCTGACTTCTTTGGCAAGTAAACACGATCATTTTCTTTGTTTGCAAACTGCTGAACAACGAATGTTTTCTCATCGGAGAAAATCAAATTTGGTAGTACACCACTTTCGGCCAAGCGAAGCAACTCTTTAGCTCTTTTGAATGTATTTTCTTCCTGTTGCGGTTTAAGTTCTTGCACTGGTTTGGAATTTCAATGGCTTTACCCCGAGCTCATTTTTCAATATTTTCCGAATGGACTATTGCGATATGTTCAGCTCATGAGCCATTTTCGGCCACTGTGACGCTGGTTTCGATCAAGTCGCTCTTTCACTTTTCGAACCATTTCTGCTTTTGTTGCTGTTTTCTTCCATCCACTTCCTTGACGTCGGGCTACGCTACCAGTATCACGGTAACAAGCGATGGTACGAGACACCAAAGATTTATTCACATTTAAATGCTGGAGTGCTCTAACGATAGCCACTTATGATTTTCCAGCCAAATATAAAGAAATCACACTATTACGCTTGAATTCCATCACGAATAACTTTTATTTTGGAAAATTCTCACCAAAATGCTTTTTGACAACAGTCTGAAGTTGATTGCAGTTTTATCATCTCACTCTGTATATCTGCGAACCCCTTCTGGTATCTCACCCACAAAGGGTCACAATTTTCAATACTTTTATCTGTCATAACTTGCAAAGCAAGTAAGCTATTTTTTACAACTTGCTATATCTAAATATTTCCCTCAACCAGAAACATGGGATGAATATGGAATTTATGATTTCGGATAAAATTAGGTATAGATGCTAGGTTTTGTTGCAATTTTGCCCATACCAATATTTTTATTTGTATTAGATGAAGTATGAAAATGAAATACTTTCGACGTCTACATATGGTAATATAGTGCCAAGCGGGCACGTTTTAATATTTATATCATATTTATTTAGTACCGATACGAAATGGACCATATTGGCCCATTTTGCGGAACCTATTCCATAGGGGGTCAACGATTTGAATAATCAATTTGGCCAATTTGGACGGATACTTTTTAACTTGTTCAAACTAATTTAGGAAAATTGATCTTTTAGGAAGAAGAAAACATACTATCAAAAAAGTGGTAAGTGTAGGCCCACCTATATTTTTTATATAATTTTTTACTCTAGCTATTTCCGGGGTCTTGGCCAATTTTTTCAACTGATTTGGCCCTTATTTCGCATCTTGGCTTGTGAGGGGGTAGAAGACCTCTTGACAGAAAAATTTCAATGCAGGTCAATGTTTCGAAGTAGCGTCCATATAAAGGTACCTCCAGACCTTACCTGTTTCAAGGATCATGACCAAAAAAAAATCCAATCTATTTGACTAAAATGCGTGTTAAGGCTACCTGGGGGTAGAGAACTACGTTACAGAAAAATGTCATTAATTAACAGGTCCATCGATCTATAGTGACTTTAACCGATTAGCGGACAATTAGACTGACTTAGTTTAATCGCCTTTGAATTTTACTATGATAAAAAACATAGACATTATGAGGACTCTGATGGACAATTTGATGTTCTATGACAATGGGTGTAAACGAATACTTAACGTTGACTATTCTGAAATCTTTCTGCCCTCAAATATGAATTGGGCAGCAAAATCTTCTAAGTATTTCGAATTCCAAATTACAGCTCATTTGAATTGAAAGTGTGGTTCAGCTCTTAACCATACTAACAAGTAAAAAAACATTAAGTTCGGTCGGCCGAACTTTTAATACCATCCACCTTTGGGTACAGAAAACATTTTTTTATATAAAAGTATCTGAATTCAAACGTGTTTCACTTTAAACTACAAATACCATTAAGACCGTTTGGATAATGCTGTTAAACTTTTCAAAAACCCATAAAGTGGGTTGGGCCGTTGTATCGGGACCAAACCAAAACGGGAACCTATACAATTTTATACTTAAAGGATTTTCATCTACCAAATCTTCTAAAGTTCCAAATTGTTTCATGGGTACACAGGACTAGAATTATCAAAATCACGAATATCGGTGGGTATCGTTATATGTGCGTTATAAGAATACATGGCGCTAATATTCTGCCACCGGAGCTAGACCCATTATAAGCTACAAATACCAATCTGTAGACAGATCCGTGAAAGAATGTGGCAAAAAAACATCGAAATACTGAATATCCGGAGGTACCATTACGTCGGGGCAATACAAAAACGTGAACCTATATATGCTATGGATCTAGAACCCATTACGAACTACAAATACCAATTTTTGGATAAATCCGTGGAAAAATGTTGCAAAAATTATCGAAATACCGAACATCGGTGGGTATTGTTATATATATGCACTATAGGAAAACGTGGATTTAAATATTCAATGTTTTGTCACCGTAGCTAGAATCCGTTTTTTATATACAAATACTAATTTTTAGACAAATTCGAGAAAAAAAAAATGTGGGAAAAATCAGCAATAAACCGAATATTGGTAGGTACCGTTATATGGGGGGCGTGGACGTATACATACACTGTTTCGCCACCGGATTTACAATTACCAATTTTAAGACAAATCCGTGAAAAAAAAAATGTTGCGATAATCATAAAATTACCGAATATCGGGATGTAACGTTATATGGGGCTATACCAAAACCTGAACCGATATATCTCATTTTCTATATCAACCATCATAGAAACAATACAAATTATTCTGCCAAATTTTGAATCTCTACGACAAATAATATGGGCTGTATCGTGATTTCATCGCATCGGTTTTTATATCCCCCACCATACTAAGGCGGTTATATTACGTTTGTCATTCTGTTAATATCTTCTCGAAATTAAGGTACGCACATTCTTGTTCAGCATACAATTCCCTAATAGGATGTATTTCGGCAAATCCGACAGAATTCAGTCCTAAAGCATATATGTCACATTTTGAAAGAATATGCGTCACATTTTTTTTTTTTTTTTTTTTTTTTTTTTTGAAAATCGGTTCAGATATCTGTAGCTCCCATATATATTGTTCACCCAATTTGTTAGTTTAGTCCCCCATAGCCGTAATTTGCACTCTATAACTATATTCGGGGAAAAATATCAAATACTGCTCAGAAATAACTTTACCAAATGTTATCGAAATCGGTTCTGATTTGGATATAGCTTCAATATATATCTTTATCCGATTTTTTATTTTTGACCCCACAGTTGCAGTACGTACTCTAAAACAACAATATTTGGTGTCAGCTATCAGATACAGCATAAAACAAGTAAGCAAAGGCTATAGTCGTGCGGGGCCGACCATGTGATACCCTACAACACTACAATATGTGAAAAGCCCCCTCATGTCCAAATCCATTTTGGAAGATTTCGCTTTTGAAATTATGTCACAGAGCACAGCCCAGATATTACCCTTAGCACTTTGACCAGGGACATTTTCCCGATATTTATGCACTCCGTCGTGCTGTTACTTTTGTGGTCCATTTTACGGCTAAATTTAATCCAATGGTCATCCAAAATGCTAGAATTCTCACTGTGCAGGCGTGTCGATTGGCTTCAATCGTGTGATCAGGATTTTTTTTCTGTTTTTTGAATCCCTAAATATTTTGCGATCATCTCCAAAAACAATTTGGCTATATTCGTCAACGAAATTAGCATAAAAAAGCTAAAAGTTTGCCAATTGTGTATTTCGGATATCACATGTAAGTAATGTTGGTATTTTTTCACACAAAAGTAGTGGTCCATTCTACCCGCTGTCTTAAATTCTAACTTCATACTAGATTTCATGTCCTTTGGTTTCTATTTGTGACCTTTATAACGGCGGCAAAATCAGGAACATTTTGAGTTGTTGGTCCATTTTATCCCCTAAATAAATTGGGGACATCTTTGAAGCCCTTCTGAGCCTAACCCTACCTTTGCCAAAAATTTCGTGAGGATCGAACGATAATTGCAATCTGTATATAAATAATAACCCCAACCTGTGTTGTAAAATGCAAAAATATTGCAAAATATACACTTCAATATTATAAGTCAAATTGAAAAAATCGAATGCGATAAAAAAAACGAAAAAATAAAAAATGTCACAAAATGCAACAAAATCTATACTGACATCATTATTGCTATCTTTTTATGTGACTTTTCTAGATTTTATACTTTTATGCCAAAAGGTCATTCTAATTTTACTGTTCGTCCTGTTCGTCTATTTGTGATTTCGCCGGCATTAAAAATATTCGCGGTTTAATGAAAAATTTGGCTTTTATTTATCACAAATGTTATGGTCTATTTCAACCACTAAATGTTACCCGATGACCATCAAAATTGGAAGGCTTCTGCCCAGCCCAAAGCTTTCGCGTCGATTGGTCCATAATTGCGACCTGTAGAGCAACTGCAAAATCAGGAAATGTTTCAGTTTTTGGTCCATTTCAACCCTTAATATTATGCGATCATCTCCAAAAGAAATAGGGTTCTATTCTGACATTAACCCCACCTACATTTTAAATTTCGTGAAGATCGGGCCATAATTGCGACCTGTAGAGTGATTACAAATTAACATGGACAGACGGACGGAGGGACATACATAGCTAGATCGACTCAGCTCGGCGAGATAGGAAGATCCATATATACTTTCCTATGTGGGAAATCAATATTTCGTGTTGTTACATAATTTTTGGCCCAATCAAACTTATAATACCCCCAACACATAGTGTTGTAGGGTATAAATGCTCTGCTAATTTTTTTACAGATTAATTCAGATTGTTCAGATCGTTTATTGTGCACCAAAAGTGTAATATCAGCTCATGTACGATGGGTTTTGGTGAATTTTAATTCACACGTTCTCGAGAGTTACAGAGTGGAAACGATTCCGAGTAGGATATACTTCCCATATATCACAACCTTTTGTTTTCAAATTATAACTGCTCTAAAGCCATAATACGCATTCAACAATGACAACATGCTTCGTATGATCTAGTTCACATAAATTCTCTATATAAAAGTTAATTTTTAAAGGATCTTTCTACTAAATATGAAAATGTTTTTTTGTTTATATTTTAAATTCGAGATAACGTAATTTTATTGACAAGAAATAAACAAGTTTAAATTAAAATCTTCAAAATAGTATTTAAATTTATTCTTTAACCTAGATTGGATCTAACAAAAAGCTCATACTCGGACGACTTGCCAGACAATATTTTCTCATAAAAAATCTGTCTAGTATGACAAAGGGACAATTTTTTAATGATACATTCACATAATTCACATTATTCTTTTATCCTGTTCTAAAAACTCCCGTTTCATAATCAGCTTCCTTATTTAAAGCTGCAATGTCTCCATCTTTTGACCTTGTAAGAACAATTTCGTACTGATCATAAGCCCTTTTAAAAAAAAAACGATATTGTGAACATAATACGAACTTAGTCTATCCCCCACCACCAGCACCACCCCCGTCACAATAATTGTGTGATGTAAAAATATCCACTGCACAATGATGCACAACTGCATATCGATGCAGTATGACACTTCACAAATGCCCAACCGGGTGTTTGTTCCACCCGCGGAAATGAATAAAAATTCCTTGAGAGAAACCACACAAATAAATGAAGTGCTCCAAACTCCAAATGGAAATGAGATGACACACTCAGGCATGCATACACTCTCAATATGGAATTAAAGAAACTCAATGGTAACAGTTCTCAGACATCGTATTTCATTTCGTCATGTTCGTGGATTAAGGATGGATTAGTGCTGAACTGTGCATCCGTACATGTGTGCCTGGCCTTCATATTGGGGGAAGAATTTTTGTCGGCTTGTTAGTGGACATTTGTGTGTGCGTGTGTGTGTGTGGATATATTTTTAAAATAATAATAAATGCAGTCAATATTTTTCAGTTTGTTGAAACATATAAATTTTGAATGTATAAAAAGTGAAATTTCCATTCCACATTGCTGATGTATGGAAAACATTTTGAAAAAGAGTATTATTAATGAAGCAATAACAATATTAATAATAGTGGGTAAATTGTAAAATTGAATTCATGCTGAAAACAAGTAAGCAAAGGCTACAGTCGAGCGGGGCCGACCGTTGAATACCCTACAACACTATAATAAACGATACAGTTTATATAGGCGAGATACTCGAAAGAATTCCACAAGATATTGTGACAAATAATAAAAGAAAACCATCAGGTTTCGTTCCCTAATTTTCGAACAATAGCAACTTAAACTAATTTGCTCATTTCCAATTTATTGGTAGATGTTGCACGTAAATGGTCTTCCTAGATCTGGAACCAATATTTCCCAAAGACCTATAATCTCTCAGAAGTGGCAAAAGATTAAAATTTATTATTGGTTTTTGAATGAAACGCATCTATATGAGATACAGACATTTGACTATATTCTTCAACGAAATCAGCGTCAACGAAATAGTCAGAAGTGCGTCTTTCCTGTATTTGTGAATTCTCCAAAAAGTCTCTGGAATGGACATTTTCGTATTTTGTCTACAAAAGTTGGCCAACTCATTTACACATTGAATATTTTTGGATGGCCACCCGAAACTGCTTGGCTTTTGCAATGTGCGGTAGCCCCCATTCAAATGTGCGTGAGGATCGGTCGATAATTACGACCTGCTGACAATTTTGCAGTTTTTTGGTCCATTTCAACCCCTAAATATATGGCGATCATCTCCAAAAAGAGTAGGCTTCTATTCTGACCCTCATCATATCCCTATGCAAAATTTCGTAAGGATCGGGCCATAAATGCGATCTGTATATGATATCCTGATATCCTAACTACTTAGTTTTGTTAGCTGTAGAAATATTACCAAATGTTTAATTCAAAATGAAAATATGCCAAAAATATGACAAAATTGAAGAAATATGAGAAAATGTTGCAAAATCAATATTTTCATCTTTAGAGATATATTTTTGTGTGATTTTTTAGACGTATGTTCTTCCCTGCCAATAGGCCATTCTGAATTAATGAGAACTGTCGAACTCAGTTCAGCAGTTCTCGACATATAAGAGATCTTTCAAGCATCTCTTTTTTGATAGACATATATAATGCACATATTTTGCTATATATCCGATTTGTTGGATCTTAACATCAATGTAAAGATCAGAAGTAACCTTGTCATGACTTTGTGATTTCGCCGGGATTTAAAATATTCGCGGTTTAATGAAAAAATTTTGAATTTTTTCAACACAAAAGATATGGTATTTTTTCGCTATATGTTATCCAATGACCACCCAAATTGGTAGGCTTCTTCCCCGCCCTAAACTCTAGCTACATGCGAAATTCCGACCTGTATAGCTACTGCAAAATCCGAACTTTTTCAGTATTTGGTCCATTTCAACCCCTAAACATTTGGCGATCATCTCCAAAAGAAATAGGCTTCTATTCTGACCCTAACCGCACCTTCGTGCAAAATTTCGTTAGGATCGGGCCATAATTGCAACCTGTAGCGTGATTACAAATTAACATGGACAGACGGACAGACGGACGGACGGACATACCTAGCTAGATCGACTCAGCTCGGCGAGCTAGGATGATCCATATATACTTTCCTATGTGGGAAACCAAAATTTCGAGATGTTACATAAATTCTGGCCCAATCAAACGTATAATACCCCCAACACATAGTGTTGTAGGGTATAATAATAGTGGGTAAATTGTAAAATTGAATTCATGCTGAAAACATTGTAAACATGAAATGGGTAGAAATTACAAATGTACTTTTTGTTGAAATTTTTGTAATTTTATGAAAATTAGTGCGAAGGGAACAGGCATTTGTGTAATCAGGCATTTGTGTAATCACCTAACGACACCGTCTCAGAGGACAAATCGGCTTTATAGGATATATATCGGTTGATTCGATCAACAATATTCTTCATCGAAATAATAGCCCTTTTATCACTTGAAACAAAATCCGTTTCGAGGTATTTGTGATGTCTGTCTGCATTTTTTGGCTGGCTGTTGCACACACTAGTTCATTATTTGATCCAAACTTAGCGTATGTAAATATGTTAGCCCTATTTTGACTAGATTTCAGGGGTTTTTGAGATTTTTGACTAAAATTTTTATCGTGACACTTTAAAAAATCTATACCCATCCTATATTGTGGAAGGACTCATATATACATAAAAGAAAGTTATGTTAGTTGCTACTCTTACAACTCAAGAATGGCTGCCCTAATTTTGACAATTCAAAACATTTCGGAATGGTATGGCATAGAAGGATAAAATCCACAAAAGCAAAATAAAAATGTATTATTCTCAAATTTAGACCGAGTTTGAAGATGGGTAATATCGCTCCACTCCTTCCGGTACATCCCCCACAAAAGGTCAAAATGTTCACAGACTGCCCTAATTTTGACAATTCAAACCATTTCGAAATGGTATGGCATAGAAGGACAAAATTATGTAACACTTCGAAATACTGATATCCCACACAGGAAAGTATATATGGATCTTCCTATCTCGCCGAGCTGAGTCGATCTAGCTATGTATGTCCGTCCGTCCGTCTGTCCGTCTGTCCATGTTAATTTGTAATCACTCTACAGGTCGCAATTATGGCCCGATCTTCACGAAATTTGGAATGAAGGTGGGGACAGGGCCAGAATAGAATCTTATTTCTCTTGGAGATGATCGCATAACATCTAGGGGTTGGAATGGACCAAAAACTGAAAAATTTCTTGATTTTGTAGCTGCTCTACAGGTCGCAATTATGGACCAATCGAAGCAGAAGTTAGCATGGAGCTAGAGCTAAGAGGTGGCTAGAAGTCTTCCAATTTTGATGATCATCGGGTAATATTAAGTGGGTAAAATAGACCATAACATTTGTGTTAAATAAAAGTCAAATTTTCCATTAAACCGCGAATATTTTTAATCCCGACGAAATCACAAATAGACGAACAGGTCAATTCTGACCGTTACGTAGATGCCGATAGTAAATATATCGGATATGTGTAGCGAAATATATACAATGTGTACATACGAAGGAAAGGAATGTTAGATGGAATGCTTATATTTCAAGAATGGCTGGACCGATTTTCACAAATTTTGTCAATTCAGAATGCCCCCTTGACATAAAAGTATACAATCTAAAAGATCGCATAAAAATAAGTCAAAAATGATCTTAATATAGATTTTTTTGTATTTTGTGACATTCTTTTATTTTTTCATATTTTTTTATCGCATGCGATTTTTTCAATTTGACTTATAATATTAAGGTGTACATTTTGTAATATTTTTCCACCTTACAATACAGGTTTGGGATATTATATACAGATTGCAATTATCGTCCGAACCTCACGAAAAGGGTAGGGTTAGGCTTAGAAGGGCTATTCCTATAGTTTTCAAAGTTGTGCGCAATATATTAGGGGGTTGAAATGGATCAACAACTAAAAACTTTCCTGATTTTGCAGCCGTTATAAAGGTCACAAATAGAAACCAAAGGACACGAAATCTCGCATAAAGTTAGAGCTAGGACAGCGGGTACAATGGACCACTAATTTTGTGTGAAAAATACCAGCATTACTTACAGGCGATATTCGAAATACACAAATGGCGAATTTCTGGCTTTTTTATGCTGATTTCGTTGACGAATATAGCCAAATATCGTAGACAAGCAAATCATATAGATGAGTCTAAATTTGGAGATACAGAGGGACCTATTGCTTTTGGAGATAATAGCAAAATAGGTAGGGGTTCAAATTAACCAAAAACAGAAATGTTTTTCCGATCACACAATTGAAGCCAATCGACACGCCTGTGAAGAGAGGTAAGGACAGGGAAGAATTCTAGCATTTTGGAAGTCCATTGGATTATATTTATCTGTAAAATGCACTACATCAACTAACAGCCCGACGGTGTGCATAAATGTCCCTAATTAAAATCCAAATGTCCCTAGTCAAAATCCTAATTTCAAAAGCGAAAACTTCCAATATGGATTTGGACATAAGGGGGCTTCTAACATATTGTAGTGTTGTAGGCTACAACATAGTCGGCCCCGCACGACTATAGCCTTTTCTTACTTGTTTGTATTTTATTTTTGAATTCGAATATTTTTACCAATTTATTTAATTGACTTAATTTCTTGAGAACTGAAATTGATGGCTGGTTACTTGGAAGGGTAGTACGAATAAAGTAGTGGCGAAACGGAATAGATGATATCGAAATAATCCATAGAATCACATTCTGAGTTGATTTTTGCATGTCAGTCCGTCCGTCCATGTATTCTTGTGAACAAAATGCAGGTCGCATTTATTTTCCGATTGAGATGAAATATTTGTTTGGCCCAAGAACGAACCGTATTGAAATTGATGATAATCGGATCAGATTAAGATATAGCTCCCATATATCTTCAATCGATTTCGGGTTAATTGTGCACCAAATAGACAATATAAGTCCAAATGACCTGGATTTTGGCACATCCGACTGAATTGAGTCTAGAAGCAAATACACCAAATTTGGTGAAAATCGGTTCAGATATAGCTACAGCTCCCATATATATGTTTCATCCGATACTATACAAAAGATACAGCCTAGAAATACGCTGCCAAGTTTAATCGAGATCGGTTCAGATTTGGATATTGCTCCCATATATATCTTCACTTTTTAAAAGCATAATTTTTCATGATTTTACAGTCGCTCTGCTCTGTAACAATATCTTTAATGATTCGTTCATTCTAGTTTCAGGTTTATATAAGCTTTAACGCACATTTCAGATGTGTAGGGTATCATATGATCGCCCAGCCGACTATTATCTTTGTCTGCCAATGTTGCCCAGTCGTGCTGTTTGCCGCTAGATCAGTTGGCTTTGCCGGTAGATGTGCACCCTCAGCCAAAGTTCGATCATTTGTTGATCCTCTATGGAATGGCCTAATATTGTTCGTTTCGTATGAGATATGTGATAATTTTTAGATGATGTTAAAATGAGCGTGTGGTACGAGATATAGACAACAGAAGTATTACATTTTCAAACTTCATCTAATACAGATAAAAAATATTTGATATTGGGAAAAATTACAAGAAAATCGAACATTAATATCAAATTTTATGCGAAATCATAAATTCCATATTCATCTTCACTGCAGAACTTGTGTTAGTAGAAATAATGGGATATGTGGAATATGAAGAGAACCGGATACATATCTCAAATCTTATAATCGCTTGGTTATTCAAAACTTTGACCCGCTGTTGGGGGAGGTACCAGAAGGAATGGTTCAATCTCTACCATCTACATAACAGATCTTGTATTCATAGAAATATTGAGATCTGCCAAGTCTGAATCAGATGTTATTTTAGCGTTTTATGAGCTTCATAAATATTCAGAATTTTGGCCTTTTTTGCGGGGGAAGTACCAGATGGAGAGGATCAATATATTCCATTTTCACCCCAGACCATGGGTTAATAAAAATATTGTGATGTATGAAGACAATCGGACTCTTTTTGTAGAAGCTACAATTATTCAAAATTTTGAACATTTGTGCGGCAGGTACTTGTTGGAGTTGATCGATATTGTCCATTTTCGCACCTGACCTAGCTCTGATGCAAATAGTAGGATGTGCAAAGTGGGAGCAAAATCGTATTAACCTTTCTTTTTCTGCGCAGTAAAATATTTTTTTGAATTTTTGTGGGGAAGGTACCAGAAGGAGTGTACCGATATTGTCCACCGCCGAACTCAATTTAAGTTTCATAATAATATTACGATATAACAAATGTGAACCAAATCGTATTCTCCCTTCGAGAGCTATCGTGCGCACCAGCCAGACAGACGGACGGGCGGACATCGCTAAATCGATTCCAAATGTCCCGAAACGGACATGGTCCAAAGAGACCTAGGATCTATGAGGAACGTTTTGACAGTATAAAATGATACATACCCTCTGTAACCATATGGCGGAGGGTATAAAAATGACTATAAAGACGATTGCCTACACAACTTATCTGATACTCGTTTCCTGGTCTCTTTGGTCACTCTTGATATGTAACACATAAAACACATAATTAACACCTGCCACAAAATATACCATTCGCATGAATGAATCCCAGTTCTTCTGTTACATAAATACATTTTTTTTATTTAAATAAAAAATCTATTTATTTCTTTTACACACAAACGCATAGTTGGCTGGTGCACCAGGTATGCACATTTCTTTAAATGAAATCGGTGTCTGTGTCGCATAAGAACCGATGCACAATGTGTAAGCAAATGAGAACTTCTGCTTCACATCTTCCCATTTACATCTAAGGTATCAAGCATCTACAACAAGCAGCCATGCGGAGACACGGAACAGTGCATTTGTATTTGTGTGTGTGTGTGTTCTCGTTCTTCGACTATTTGTTTCGATGTTTTATTTTTATTCCAATTGTCTGTACGTGCAACTTCCAAAGTATTTGGCATTAGTTGGGTATCAAAGGATGTGTTTATCGATTGTACTTGACATTTGTCGCTGGGATATTCATATTAACCCAGTGATGTTGTTATGTTCGCCCATCACCGCCGATGTTGATGATATTCATTTAAATGGCCATACAAATGATGCGACGTCAGCCACTGTTGCTGTGATTATGTTGATGAAGTCATTACAACTTAGCTCAAAATATTGACGTCGAACAAAGAACAAATGTCCGGCGGATTGACGGTGGAGTGATGTGAATAATTTTACACGTGCGGTGTTTGTTGTTTTTTATGTTAGACAAAAAAAAACAGTTTTAAGATATTTATGAAATTATACATAATTTTTGGGGTAATAATTTCCCATAAGGCTTAATACACTTCCGTGTAAACTGTTAGGTGTTTTGGATTATAATCAAGATGCGATGAGTTTAATTATGGGAATTTTTTTTTTTTTGAAACTTTTTGAAGAAAAGTGTTTGCAGATGTGGGAAATATAAATTAACAAGCTAAAAAGTATCAGTCGGTATTGCCGACAGATATATACCCTCAGATATTCGACAGATATTCGATTAAATAATCGAAATATATTTGACTAGTATTACAATTATTCAAACGTTTGACCCTCTATGGAGCCGGTTCCGAAGGAATGGGCCAATATTGTCAATTTTGTATCAGACCCAAAAATATGATATAAATATTCCAACGTTCCTGGTATGGATTATATTGACTCACTCCTTCACTTTATATGAGATATGTAATAATTTTTAGAAAATGTTCAAATGTGCGTGATGTACCATATAGAGTCTTGGGTTAATAAAAATATTGGGATATGTGAAATTTGAAGACAATCGGACTCTTACATCACAATTTATAAGAGTTGTAATTATTCAAAATGTTGACCCTTTGTGGGGGAGGTACTTGATGGAGTGGACCGGTATTGTCCATTTTCGCACTTGACCTAGAACTGATGCAAATATTAGGATTTGCAAAGTTTGAACAAAATCGGATTATTGCTTCTCTTTATGTACAGAAAATCTATATATATATATTTTTGTTTTTGAAAATTTCGACCTTTTGTGAGGGAGTTACCCGAAGAAGTGGACCGATGCATTCCATTTTCACACCAGTCCTTGGGCTAATAAAATTATTGGGATGTGTGAAATTTGAAGACAATCGGACTCTTATATCAAATTTTATAAGAGTTGTAATTATTCAAAATGTTGATTCTTTGTGGGGGAGGTACTTGATGGAGTGGACCGATAGTGTCCATTTTCGCACCTGACCTAGTGCTGATGAAAATATTACGATTCGCGAAGTTCGAGCAAAATCGGATTATCCTTTCTCTTTCTGTGCAATAAATTATTTTCTTTGAAAATTTTGACATTTTGTGTGGGAGGTACCAGAAGGAGTGAACCGATATTGCCCATCTCCGAACTCGATCTAAGTTTGACAAAAATATTACTATGTACCAAGTTTGGATTAAATCGGATACTCCCTTCGAGAGTTATCGTGCACACCAGTCAGACAGACAGACAGACGGACGGACGGACATCGGTAGATCGACTCCAAATGTTCTGAAACGGATT
The DNA here is from genome assembly GCF_030504385.1 of Musca domestica. Taxonomy (NCBI): domain Eukaryota; kingdom Metazoa; phylum Arthropoda; class Insecta; order Diptera; family Muscidae; genus Musca; species Musca domestica. The sequence continues at coordinate 5,620,237 of NW_026712344.1, read as the reverse complement.
TGGTCCAAAGAGATCTAGGGTCTAAAACCATTATTTCGACTAGGCACGTTTTGACCGTATCAAATGATATATAAAATTTTTTCAACAATTTTGGTATTTGAAGTTCATAATGGATACTAGAGCCTATGAAAAAAAAATTGTCTGTACTGGTCTGCGTCCTTGTATATCCCCCATGTAACGGTACCTCCCGATATTCAGTATTATGATGATTTTAGCGACATTACCGGAATTGTTTCAAATTTGGTATTAGCAGTACGCAATGGCTTAAGATAGGTTCGTCTTTTGGTATAGCCCCCACATAATAGTACCTCCCTATATTTGGTATTTTGATGATCTTAGCTACATTATTAACCGATTTTTCAAGTTTCCCATTTGAATATTATAATAATTTATGCCAAAAGTTGCCTTTACAGGTCCACGTCGTCGTATAGACCCTAATAGAATTTTCAACGGATTTTATTTTTTTGATAATTGTCAAATTCGTTCCAAATGATGGAAAGTATTAAAAGTTCGGCCCGGCCGAATTTACAGCTTTTTACTTGTTTCAATTCAAAATTTCACCAATTTCTTTTGTATACCATTGAGTTTGTCGTATTAGAAACTGTTTGCTAACATTTTGAACTCTAGCCTTTCGGTACAGTATTTAGTAGTTTTTGTACTCTCCATATCGAGCTGTACGATAAGTAAGTGCTGTACGAGTTTCACAAATTTCTTTAACACACTATTTTATTTATTGTAACACACTATATTTTTTTATTGTGTATTTTGTGCACTTTAGTATTTTAGAGACACTTTTTTTCGAATTTCTTACATAGACATACTTATATACAAACATTCTATACGCTTTGTATTTTTTTTACCTTTTAGTACTTTTGGTACAATTTTCCGTAATGCCTTTCAGAATATATTTTTGTTTGTTTGTTTTTCATAAAATACCCAATAAACGTACACTTATAGTGTGTATTGAAAAAAATGCAATCCTGTCTCGAAGCTCCAAGATTTACCATTGCCCAAATTGTAGCTACCTAGCTTCGTCTAAGCTTTGATGGATCGGTCAGTGAATAAATCAATCACTCAACTCTTTTATTAAAAAAAGGAAGCAAATGCTATAGCCGTGCAGGGCCGACCATGTGATATCCTACAACACTGTAATATGTTGGAAGCCCCCTTAGGTCACTTTTTTCAGATTTCGTATTCGAAATAATGCCATTCAGGCCCGCACAAATGATACTTTGTTTTTTTTTTAAACAGAGGGAACTTTTCCTAGAAATACGTTCTCTGTCGTGTTGATAGGCATTCAAAACAATTTCACGCGAAATGTGTAGTCCATTTTACAGCTAAATATTATCCAATGGTTATCCAAAATGCTGGATCGCTGTCCTGTCCTTAACACTCTCCTCATGCTAAATTCGGTGTCGATTGGTTTTAAATTGTGACATATAGAGGGATTGCTAGATCAGGAAAATTTCATTTTTGGTCCATTTTGACCCTTATATGTACATTTTTTAAAACAATAGGGTTCAGTTTTTTCAGTTTTTATGTTATCCTTTTTGGCTATTTTGGATTGGTAAGACTTGCCAAAATCAGCCCAGCGGTTCTTGACTTATAAGCGAAATAACTAAGATCAATTTCTTTTACATATATATTGCACCAAATTTGCTATATATCCGACATTTCGGATATCAGAATAAATATAGTGGTCGGAAGTAACCTCTTCGTGTGTTTTTGGTTTCGCGATGATTAAAGATATTCATGACCAGGTCTAACTCCTAACTATATGCTAAAATTCTCGTCGATTGGTCTATAATTGTAGCCTGTAGAGCAACTGCAAAATCAGGAAAATTTCCATCCAGTTCTATTCAATCCATTTAAACCTCTAAATATTTTGCGATTATTTCCAAAAACAACAGGCTTCTATTCTGACCCTATCCCCATCTCCATTTTTAATTTCGTGAGGATCGAACCATAATTGCGACCTGTAGCTTGATTACAAATTAACATGGACAGACGGACGGACGGGCATACTTAGCTAGATCGACTCAGCTCGGCGAAATAGGAAGATCCATATATAGTTTCTTATAATACCCCCAACACATAGTGTTATAGGGTATAATTAATATATGAATTATCAATATTCGTGTGACACGGATACTATAAAATTTTCAGGCAAACATATTGGGAGTTGTTAAGATAGATTAAAATCGGACAGTGATCTTACATTTTACTAGCGTTATTTTTTGTTAAAAATTTCGACATGAAATATATTTTTCGTTTTGGAGCTAACCTAAGTCTTATCTAAATGTTACGATGTGCCAATTATGTCGGGTGCACAATTCGTTCAATACGAGATGATTTTCGTAAAATGTTAATTTTTTTTGGCGGATTACCGAAATGTTTGGTTCGATGTTGCCCATCTCCTAAATCGAGATCCAGAAACGGATACGCCCTTCAAGAGTTTACATGTGCACTAGCCGGTCAGACAGACAGACATCGCTAGATCGACTCAAAATGTTCTGAAACGGATTTCGTTCAAAGAGTCATAGTCTCTAATAACGTGCTTTCGGTGCGATGGATTTTGTCCTTATCAAATGATATAACTCTCCCACCAAACTCCAAAAAAATGCAAGAATTTCTTCACTTGGCTCTGCAATAATTGATAGGTTGGGATCATAGCATTTTGCCCAGAAGTATTTTCACATATTTCATATTAATTGATCGCCATTTTATTGAAAAAAAAAACTACTAAAAATAAAAGAATTAGTAAAAACAAACCTTTGTCATGGTTGCCCATTGGAAGGTGTTGCTAACAAAACCAACAAAATCACCAAACTCACAATTTCCCTATTGGTTGATAGTTAGAAACCACCATTTTGTTAGAACCCCTTTATTTCATGAAATTTGCAAAGATAACAAAATCAGCAAATTGATATTGAACTGAACGATGTATCAACAAATACAAGACAGGAAAACGTAACAAATTCACGCACACACCCACACACACACGTTTCCATTATTTGATTTTTGCAATTCATAATTGTCAAACAAACTTGTCCTCCTCTCGTACACACGAATTTATCATTTCATTTCCCTTTGAAGTGTCATCATGTGAAGGAAGAAGAAACACTCTTTATACGTTTCTTTCAAATTAGTTAGATGTCAGGCAGTCATCGTCATTAGACGTTCAAGTGAAAATCAAAGTATTTCAAAGACAAACGTAGTGTAAACACGTTAACACGTCAAGTGTCTGTCCACTCTGAGAATATTGACCAACCGAACGAATATTGTGTACAAATACCTATATTGAATAGATAAAAATATAGATATATTGCGCAACAACAACAACAACAATTATATGTATTTAGATATATATTTGTTTTTAAAATATTCCAACAAAAGTATTTCAAACGAATGTGGAACAAAGTACTTTAAGTTGTCAAACAAACGTGTGTGGTTGCCTTTGATGTTATGTGAAAATGTTGTGAAACTTCTGTAGTTGGGAAAAGGAAAATGTATTTTTTTTAAATTATTTTGATTTCAAATTTTACGCATTTAGTTTTTTACCTTTTTAATAAATCAATTAAAATAAGCTGTACCAACAAAATTTAATCGAAGTGGTTCCATGTTATACGATTATATCATGGAAGATCTGAACTTTTCTTTAAGATGTGTACCACTACCTTGAACACTATCGAGGGTATAACGGATTGGGGAAATATTTTCAACTATCATATAACACGTGATTAAATGTGTTAAATTCGTCCGACAGCTGTTAAATTTATTCTAGTGAGAGCTCATTATATTGTTTAAAAGCGTACAAAAGCATTTTGGTGAGAATTTTCCAGAAAAAAGTTATTCGTGATGTGATTCAAGCGTGATAGTGTGATTTCTGGAAAACCACAAGTGGCTATCGTTAGAGCACTCCAGCATTTAAATGTGAATAAATCTTTTGTGTCTTGTACCATCGCTCGTTACCGTGGTACGACGTCAAGGAAGTGGACAGAAGAAAATACGAATTTGGTTTTCCCCGACGAGAAAACATTCGGGGTCGACCACTTTGCATATTTAGTAGAGCTTCACATAACAATTAAAAGTTTTTGTGGGATAATCAAATCACACTAGCTAGGATTATAATTATACCCTACAACACTATGTGTTGGGGGTATTATAAGTTTGATTGGCCCAAAAATTATGTAACACCACGAAATATTGATTTCCCACATAGGAAAGTATATATGGATCTTCCTAGCTCGCCGAGCTGAGTCGACCTAGCTATGTATGTCCGTCCGTCCGTCTGTCCATGTTAATTTGTAATCACTCTACACTCGCAAATATTACCCGATCTTTACGAAATTTAGAATGGAGGTGGGAATAGGGTCAGATTAGAACCCTATTTCTTTTGGAGATGATCGCATAATATTTAGGAGTTGAAATGGACCAAAAACTGAAAAAATTCCTGATTTTGCAGTTGCTCTACAGGTCGCAATTACAGACCAATTAAAGTGGAAGTTAGCATGGGGCTAGAGCTTAGGGGTTGCTAGGAGTCTTTCAATGTTGATGGTCATCGGGTAATATTTAGTCGGTGAAATAGACCATTACATTTGTGTTAAATAAAATTCAAATTTTCCATTAAACCGCGAATATTTTTAATCCCGACGAAATCACAAATATACGAACAGATTAATTCTGACCGTTACGTAGATGCCGATAGTAAATATATCGGTTATATATAGCGAAATATATACAATGTGTATATACAAAAGAAGGGGATGTTAGTTAGAATGCTTATATCTCCAGAATGGCTGGACCGATTTTGACAAATTTTGTCAATGCAGAATGCCCTCTTGAGATAAAAGTATAAAATCTAAAAAAATCGCAGAAAAATAATAATGATGTTAATATTGATTTTGTAGTATTTTGTGACATTTTTTTATTTTTTCATATTTTTTATCGCATGCGATTTTTTCAATTTGACTTTTAATATTTTGTAATATTTTTTCACCTTACAACACAGGTTGAGAATATTATATAAGTATTGCAAATATCGTCCGATCCTCACGAAAATTTTCACAAGGGTAAGGTTGGGCTCAGAAGGGCTAGGCCTATTGTTTTCAAAGATGTCCGCAATATATTAGGGGGTTGAAATGAAGCATGAATGAATGCAGCCGTTATAAAGGTCACAAATAGAAACCAAAGGACACGAAATCTCTCATAAAGTTAGAGTTTAGGACAGCGGGTACAATGGACCACTTTGTGTGAGAAAATACCAGCGTTACTTGCAGGCGATATCCGAAATACACAAAAGGCGAACTTCTGGCTTTTTTATGCTGATTTCGTTGTGAGTATAACCTAATATTGTAAACAAGCAAATCATATAGATGAGTCTAAATTTGGAGATACAGAGGGGCTTCTTGCTTTTGGAGATGATTGCAAAATATTTAGGGGTTCAAATTAATCAAAAACAGAAATGTTTTTCCAATCACACAATTGAAGCCAATCGACATGCCTGTGAAGAGAGTTAAGGACAGGGAAGAATTCTAACATTTTGGATGACCATTGGATTATATTTAGCTGTAAAATGAACTACAATAACTATCAGCCCGACGGAGTGCATAAATGTTGGGCAAATGTCCCTAGTCAAAATCCTAATTTCAAAAGCGAAATCTCACAAAATGGATTTGGACTTAAGGGGGCTTCTAACATATTGTAGTATTGTAGGATATAACATAGTCAGCTCCGCACGACTATAGCCTATGCTTACTTGTTATAATTTAAGTTCAAAGGACTTGGGCTTGTATTGCCCATTTGGTGCACAATTAACTTGAAATCGGATAAAGATATATATGGGAGCTATAGCTATATCTAAACCAATCTTCACGAAATTTGACGTACTAGCTTCTAGACGAATTCCATCCCATTTGGTCTAATATTACACGTTTTGTGCACAATAATAGGCAAATCGGACGAAGTTATATTTGGAAGCTATATCCAAATCTAAACCGATCTCGATAAAATTTGGCAAATGTATTTCTGAGATGTATTTGATATATTTCCCCAAATATTGTTGTTACAGAGTACATAATACGGCTGCGGAAGACAAAAAGAAAAAATCGGTTGAACAATATATATGGGAGCTATAGCTATATCTGAACCGATTTCGATCAAATTTGGCATACTTTTTTCAGTTCCAATTTGATTGTATGTCCAAAATTCCATACTATTTGGGTTGATATTTCACGTTTGGTGGACAAAAAAGGCAAATACGGGAGCTATATCTAAATTTTGACCGATGATCTCCAATTTCAATAGGGTTCGTCCTTGGGCCAAACAAATGACTTGTGCAAAATTTCATCTCAATCGAATTATAAATGCGACTTGCATTTTGTTTACAAAAATACATGGACAGACGGACGGACGGAACGGTGGGCATGCATAAATCGACTCAATATGTGATTCTATGCTGATCACCAAAAGGAACTATGGGTCTATCTCCTTTCCTTCTCCATGTTACAAACAAATGCACAAAGACATAATACCCTTACCACTATGTGGTGTAGGGTATAATGATCATGTTTACCTACCAAAGAGGTCAGCTGAAAATGTGCACCTTCGGTTGGCCACCAGAACTCAAGCGCCGGCCATGGTGGTGGTGTGGGCCGCCATAACAGCCGATGGTCGCTCTCCGCTCGTATTAATCGACCGTGGCATCAATAACGAATTTTATCGCGAAAATATTCTGGAGGGTGTATTCAAGCCTTGGGCACGCAAACATTTTGCCCGCAGACTTGGGACATTCCAACAGGTCTCAGCACCATCGCACTCAGCACGAGCCACCCAAGAACGGGTACAAAATGAGGTTACTCGTTTCATTTCCAGCGCACAATGGCCACTAAAATCTCCGGATACCAATCCGTTGGACTATTATGTCCGAAGCATTTTGGAAAGCAAGGTTGGCACTAAAAAATACCAAAGTGTCGATCACCTCAAGCAAGGCAACATTCGGGCAGCGTGTGACTAACAAATCTAAATTTATTCTAAAATTTGGTGCTATTTCCGACACTTTTTGCTTTCATTCAATAAAATTAAAAAAAAAATGTAAAAATTCTGATACCAATCCGTTGGACTATTATGTCTGGAGTATTTTAGAAAGCTAGGTTGGCACTGAAAAATACCAAAATATCGATCATCTAAAGTAAGTGCTTCGCCGGGAATGGGAAAAAAATACTGCAGAGAAACATTCGGGCAACGTGTGACGGTTTCATTGGCCGTTTGAAGGCCATAATTTGTGCCAAAGGTGACCAATTCAAACAAATCTAAACTTATTCTAAAATTTGATGCTATTTCCGACATTTTTTGCTTTCATTCAATAAAGTAAAAAAAAAAATGTAAAAATTATGGCGTCAGTATTCTATCTCAATCCTAAGAATAATTACTAGAATTAGTAGCACTTAGTACTTTTCGAACAATTATCAATAAACAATTTTCAAATCACTTAGCTGGCTAAATGTTCAATTAATGGATAGACATTTTCCGATTCTCATCGTTTGTTTGTTAAACTATCAAAAATTTACTATGCCGAAATATTGCATAAATCTGTAATAACATTCCCCGTCTTTGACGCTCTTATTTACAAATCTTCAAATCTCACCCACAATTGTTTAAGAAATCTCAGAGTTCCAATAAAATTTCGCATCAAAATTGGTATTTATTTTGGCATTGTCGTATATCATTGAAATCGCCAAATAATGCAAATTTTACTTTTGGTTTAGTCCCAGTACGCCAATCATTGGTTCTCCATCAAGCTTAACATGACCGCATATCACATGAAATTTAAATAAACAGACACGAACACATACACTTCCCCGTACACACACACACGTATATACACATGCATATGCAAAATATTGCCACTCATTCCAAACCACAGACCAAATATCAGCAGTATTCGATTACAATTTCTGCGATAATTCGCCAATGTTAAGTTGAATACACACGGCGGCGTAATTGCATTATTGGCGATAAAATATACCACCAAAAATTCCAGAGTACGTGTGCGAACATATGTATGTATTTCGACACATACCTACACACACACACACACCTTTGCACACTCGAAATATGCGTTATTCGTTGTGCGTGCCTTTTAGCAATTGGGTGTCGCCCGAAATCCGGTGTAAATTCCAAATGGCCGAATTACAAATGTCGCTGATGTATGAGCAAACACAGCATTACAACAAACAACAACAAAAACGTAATGCTGGAAATGGGACTGTGGCCACACGACCACAAAAGGAATATCATAAAAATGCTAAATTGTCCTAAATGGAGTCAAAGGGTTAACTAACTGCTGACTACCCATTATGGCCAACGTCGTCATCGTCATCGCCATCATCATCAACCTCATCGCCAACATGACACTCTGGATGGCGGCAAAGGTCTTGCTGGTAATGGCCAAAGGTAACCAAAAATAACGTGGCATCTGGCAGTATAAACACACACACACCTCCCTTACACGCACACACAAATAATAAAAATGTTCATCACCCACACAACCAAGTGAAGTGTGTGTGTGGTATGTCTGTATGTATCGATACAATTGGCATTGTCACAAAACTGGTTATAACATTGTTAGCTTTTATTTCGTTGGTTACGTGCGTAAATGTTCCAAGTACCCATTAGGTACTTGAATATATCTATGTGTATTGGGGTGTAATGGCGATAGGGTTTAGAATTTCCAAACAAAAATAATTAATAGATGGCTTTCAAAATACCTTTTACATGTGGGCGATTGGTCTTTTATAAAACAAGTGCCGAATATCGGGAGGTACCGTTATATGGGGGCTACACCAAAACGTGGACCTATAATTACAATGTTTCGCCACACGAACTAGGACCCATTATGACCCACAAATACCAGTTTTTAGACAAATCAGTGAAAAAATGTGGCAAAAACCATCAAAATACCGAATATCGGGAGGTACCATTACATGGGGGCTATACCAAATCATGGACCCATACATGCAACGTTTCGCCACCGGAGCTGGAAACCATTTTGACCCACAAATACCAATTTTTAGACAAATCCGTGAATAAATGTGGCAAAAAAAAACTAAAATACCGAACATCGGGAGGTATCTTTATATGGGGGCTATACCGTGGACCTATACATGCAATGTTTTGCCACACGCTCAGAGACCCGTTATGACCTACAAATACCAATTTCCAGACAAATCCGTGAAAAAATGTGGCATAAATCAACAAAATACCGAATATCGGGAGGTACAGTTATATGGGGACTATACCAGAACGTGGACCGATATATCTCATTTTCAATACCAACCATCCTTGACACAATACAAATAGCTGTGCTAAATTTTGGCGCTCTACGTCAGATAATGTGGGCTGTATCGTGATTTCAACAGACAGACAGACAGACGGACATCGTTAAATCGACTTAGAATTTTATGCTGATTATAAGCATTTATACTTTATGGGGTCTAAGACGAATATTTAACGATGTTACAAACGGAATGTCAAAGTTAATATACCCTCCTTTCCAAGATGGAGGGTATAAAAAGGCATTTTAAAAGTCTTTTATAGAGTAAAACAAGTTCAATTAGCATGAGTCGGATGTATACATCCAGCCTTGCGTTCTGATTGTTAAAACTGTTGACTCTTTATAGGTGAAGTTCCGTAGAAGTGGGCCAATAATTTAAATTACCTATCTGACCTAAGTCTGATATAAATACTACAACGTACCAGATTCGGGCTATATCTACTATTGCCACACTTTATAGGAGTTATAATTTATCAAAATTTTTACCCTTTGTAGGGGAGGTAGAAGAAGGAGTGGCCCGTACTATCCGCCCTTGATATCAGATGTTGTGTTTGTACGAGAATTGGGATGTATGACAGTTGAAGACCATGGGACTCTTATTTCACATTTTATATTCCAAATTTTTACTGGTTGTGGGGGAGGTACTTGAAAGAAGGTACCAATATATCCCATCCCATATCATCATTAAAATTTTTACCCCTTGTAGGGGAAGTAGAAGTAGGAGTCGATACCAGATCTTGTATGACAGTTAAAGATCATGGAACTCTTATTTCACATTTTATATTCAAAGTTTTGACCGGGAGGTATACCCTCTGTATAATAATTATACCTTACAACACTATGTGTTGGGGGTATTATAAGTTTGATTGGGCCAAAAAATTATGTAACACCTCGAAATATTGGTTTCCCAAATAGAAAAGTATATATGCAATTTCATATCTCGCCGAGCTGAGTCGATCTAGCTATGTATGTCCGTCTGTCTGTCTGTCCGTCTGTTAATTTGTAATCACTCTACATGTCGCAATTATGGCCCGCTCTTCACGAAATTTAAAACGGAGGTGGCGCCAGAATAGAACCCTATTGCTTTGGGAGATGTCGAGTAATATTTAGGGACTTAAATGTACAAAAAACTTAAATTTTTCCTGAGTTTTGCGGTTGCTCTATGGGTCGCAATTATAGACCAATCGACGCGGAAGTTAGCATGGGACTAGAGCTTATGGATAGACAGAAGCCTTCCAATTTGGATGGTCATCGGGTAATATTTAGTGGATGAAATAGCCCATCACATTTTTGATAAATAAAAGTCAAATTTTCCATTAAACCGCAAATTTCCATTAAACCCAGCGAAATCACAAATAGACGAAGAGGTCAATTCTGACCGTTACGTAGATGCCGATAGTACGACATAAAGGGGCTTTTAACATATTGTACTGTTGTAGGGTATCACATTGTCGGCCCCGCACGCCTATAGCCTTTGCTTACTTGTTTGATAATAGACAGAAGAACTGTTCAAAGTAGGGAAGGTATTTTGAAAGAGTGGACATTTAAAAAATGAAAGCTCCAAACCTGAAGCAGTGCTGCTCAAGAACAAAACCCCGCTCACCAGTCAATTTCTCTTTGCTTTTCGAAATTATTAACAAATCAAAACACTTTAAAAAAAAGCTTGACATATCAATGTTCCCAAGAGTTGATGCATCTACCTGTATTCTTCTATCATGGTATAGACTTGAGATCTTTAAAGGCTCTTCTATGAACATACCTTTAAAAGCTGTTGTGTGAAAAGAAGACCATTAAATGCTCTTGCATAGGCAGATGCGTTTTGAAAGATCCTCTATGTACTGAAGATTTTTAAAAGCTCTTCTAATTTTCTTCAGTCTTTAAATGTATCAACTGTACAGAAAGGAGCTTTGAAGGTCCCTATACTCACTGAACACCTTCAAAAGCTCTTCTAGCTACAGAAGTCTTATAAATCCATTTTTGGTCAGATGATAATTAAAAGTTTTTCTAAAAACAGAAGATTTTCAAAACCTCTTTATGGACAAAATATTTTAGAAGCTTATTTATGGATAGAAGAACTTTTACTTCAATCGACAAAAGAATTGCTCCCCTACGAACAGAAGACAGAAGAAGATATATCTTCTATGCACTGAAGATCTTTAAAAGCTCTTTTATGTACTTAAGACTATTAAGTACTCTTCTGTACATAGAGGAATTCTAAATAATCTTCTATACACAAAAGAACTTCGGTGGAAATTATACCGTTAAAAGCTCTCCTACGATTATAAGACTATAAAGAGCTTACCTACAATTTGAAGATATCTAAAAACAAGTTTGAAGATATCTGTAGGCTATTAAAAACTATTCTGTACATAGAGAAACTGTAAAAGGTCTTACATACACATTATATTGATGTGAAGAAAAAACTTATAAAAACTATTCTATGGACAGAAGTTCTTCAAAAGCTTTTCTATGGAAAGAAGAACTTCAAGAACTCTGATGGCTTCTTTAACAAAATGACTTCAAAAAGACTTCTACAGAGGAAAGCACTCAAAATCGGCTCTAAAAACTTTAGACAAAGATATTTAAAGGCCTTTAAGAACTTTGCTGTAATGGGACGACTTTTAAGAGGTTGTCTTTATCAGAAGGCTTTCAAAAAGTTTTCTACAGACGGAACACCCAAAAATCTGCTCTAAAGACTATAGACCTTTAAAAGCTAAAGACCTTTAAAAGCTATGGAAAAAATACATTTAAAAGCTCATCTAGGGCTGAGATTTTTAAAAATCTATTCTTGGGAGAAAAGACTTTTAAAAGCTCTTCCATTGGGAGAATATATTTAAAGCTCATCGATGGACAAAGGGGTTTAAAAAACTCTTTTACGGAAAGAAGGCCTTCTATAGGCCGACGATTTTTAGATGGCCCTACATAGATAGAAAACTTTTGAAAGCGCTTCCTTCAATAGGCAGAAAACCTAGAGAAGGCCTTATACAGTTCTTCTATTTACCGAAGACCTTGCAAAGACCTCCTAATGACAAGACACTTTTGGAAAGCCTTCTCTAAACAGTCGACGTTTTTAAGGTTTAAGCGGACAGAGTTTTTCCACAGCCATTTACGAGTTTTTCCACAGCCATAAGACATCGAGAAAGTTTTTTGTAGACAGAAGATCGTTCCAAATCTTATAATGATTAAAGAACTACAAAGAGTTTTATCGACAGAAGACTTTTTAAAGGTCTTCTATAAAAGAAGCTATTTTAAAGGGCTCCTATGAAAATCACACCTTTTAAAGGTATTTTGTGCGAAGAAGACATACGTTTTTTTTTTAATATCCTTTATAGATGGAAGACGTTTTGAGAGCATTTAATGGGTCTTTTTCGGACCTATTCCTTGAAAAAGTTAGAGGACTTTTAATACTCTCCATACTTTTTTCAAAGCCCTTTGTCCCCATTTTTGCTTCTGTTTTGCATGTACTTATATGTATGTCTACCATAAATCACATTCAACATATATACATACACAATTCCCGGTTGTAAATACATTTGTGTGCGGTACATGCCCATATAAACATAAATATGTTATGTATCCCTTTTAGCTACAGCCTGACACATCTATGACTGACTAAAGCCACTTTCACATAAAACGACAATAAAACTCAAATAAACAGAGGGATGTGACTGAAAATAAAAATGATAACAACAACACCAACAGCAATCTGAAAACCAGATACATTCGAACGTATACGCACGAAAAAGAAAAACTAAGAAAATTATGAACTCTGAAGGGTTGATGTGCAGAATTTTAATGTAAATTGGCGATTGAACGTGGCACAGTGTTTCAAATTGAGCTATTTTTTTGAACATTACAGCATGGTTGTTGAATTAAAAGAAATTAGGTATAATTTTCTAAATGTTACTCTTAGTTTGCATAGTTATTTGTTACATAGGATATCTGTAGTAGCATTTGTTATAATTTTCTATAAATTCGATTTTTTCTGCACAAACTGAAGCAAATTTATGCTAAATGTTTTTTCTTATACCCTACACCACAAGGTGGTCAGGGTATTATGTCTTTGTGCATTTGTTTGTAACAGGCAAAAGGAAACGAGATAGACCCATAGTTCCTTTTGATGATCTGCATAGAATCACTTTCTGAGTTGATTTATGCATGTCAGTCCGTCTGTCCGTCCGTCCGTCTGTCCATGTATTCTTGTGAACAAAATGCAGGTCGCATTTATTATCCGATTGAGATGAAATTTTGCAAACAACATTTGTTTTGCCCAAGGACCAACCCTATTGAAATTGGAGATAATCGGTAAAAATTTAGATATAGCTCCCATATATATCTTCGTCCGATTTGCCTTTTATTGTGCACCAAACGTGTAATATCAGCCCGAATAGTATGGAATTTTGCACATACAACAAAATTAGGAATGAAAATAAGTATGCCAAATTTTATCGAAATCGGTTCAGATATAGCTATAGCTCCCATATATATTGTTCATCCGATTTGTTATTTTTGTCCTCCGCAGCCGTAATATGCACTCTGTAACAACAATATTTGGGGAAATATATCAAATGCAGCTCGGAAATACCTTTGCTAAATTTTATCGAGATCGGTTCAGATTTGGATATAGCTCCCATATATAACTTCGTCCGATTTACCACTTATTGTGCACCAAACGTCTAATATTTGTCCAAATGGGATGGAATTTGTCACATACGACCGAATTTAGTCTAGAAGGTAGTATGCCAAATTTGGTGAAGATCGGTTCAGATATAGTTATGGCTCCCATATATATGGTTCATCCGATTTATTGTATTTGTTACCCACAGCCGTAATATGCACTCCGTAACAACGATATTCAGGGAAATATATCAAATACAGCTCAGAAATATCTTTGCCAAATTTTATCGAGATCGGTTCAGATTTGGATATAGTTCCCATATATATTTTTATCCGATTTCAAATTAATTTCGCACCAAATGGGCAATACAAGTCCGAATTTAAAAGATACAAATGCTTCGGCATATTTAGTCCTTTGAACTTTAAATTATAATTATAATCATAGCGTGTATGATTGAATTCTCCCATAAAAATTTTTAATTATTAAGTGGAGCTCAACTAAATTAGCAAAGTGGTGTAGGGTATCATAAAATCAGCCCCGCCCGACTTTAGGACTTTCTTAAATGTTTTTTTTTTTTAATTTGATAGGTATCTCAAAGTTGAATTAGATCTCCAATAATCATAGGCCCTGCAACAATGCAAATATTATGTTTATTCATTGACGAATTATATGTCATGCCCTAAACAAATAGTGGAGAACCTAAGAGACGTTAATATTAAGGCAAAGGGGAGGGAAAGTCGTTAATATTGCCATTACAAAAGAAGGGAATTTTCTTTATTCGAAAACGCCCTGCTACCAAACGCCAGGCCAAAACAAATGTGTCATTTTCAATGAGTTTGAGGTTATTGTGGCTGACAATGATGATGGTGATGGTGATGATAAAGCAGCTTCCTTTTGGGCCTTAGTATATAAAAATACAATATTATAAAAGTACTCACTCACTCACTCACTCACTCACTCACACACACGCACACATACACACAATACAATAAGTTGTAAGAATGTCTAACAACAATGGCGGGAGAAAACAAAAGAAAGAATAAAAAGGCAACAAATAATAATAATGGGATAACAAAACGCCCTTGACACCCAGTTAAACAAACAGTCAAAGAATGCCAACAAGAAGAAAAGGAAAAAAAGAACAGAACAGAAAGAGGATTAAAGTCATTCATACAAAATGAAACTAAAATAGCAACTGCAAAAAAAAAAGTAAAAAAAAGCAGAAACAACAAATATGAAAAGCGCTAGTGGAAAATAGCAATACATAGGCGCTGGAACACAGTGAGGGAAAAATGAGTAATCATAAAACAAAAACAAATCGAAAGTTCCTATGTACGTATATATATGTACGCATTTAAATATTCGTATAACTTTTTATACCCTCCATTCATATATATATTCAACTCTTGCCCTTGGTCGCGGATTTTTAGAGCAAAATTTTTAAGGTCCTTACGAAGTTTGCGAATAGAGTGGGCTATCATTATACCCTACAACACTATGTGTTGGGGGTATTATAAGTTTGATTGGGCCAAAAATTATGTAACACCTCGAAATAGTGGTTTCCCACATAGGAAAGTATATATGGATCTTCCTATCTCGCCGAGCTGAGTCGATCTAGCTATGTATGTCCGTCCGTCCGTCTGTCCGTCTGTCCATGTTAATTTGTTATGGCTCGATCTTCACGAAATTTAAAATGTAGGTCAGAATAGAACCCTATTTTTTGGAGATGATCGCAAAATATTTAGGGGTTGAAATGGACCAAATACTGAAAAATTTCCTGATTTTGCAGTTGCTCTACAGGTCGCAGTTATAGACCAATCGACGCGGAAGTTAGCATGGGGCTAGAGCTTAGGGCTGGGCAGAAGTCTTCCAATTTTGATGGTCATCGGGTAATATTTAGTGGGTGAAATAGACCATAGCATTTGTGTTAAATAAAACTCAAAATGTTCTTAAACCGCGAATATTTTTAATCCCGGCGAAATCACAAATAGATGAAGAGGTCAATTCTGGCCGTTAAGTAGATGCCGATAGTAAATATATCTCATATATATATCGGGAAATATATACAATGTAAATATTCAATGGAAGGGGATGTTAGCTTGAATGCATATATCTTAAGAATGGCTGGACCGATTTTGACAAATTTTGTCAATTCAGAATGCCCTCTTGTCATAAGAGAATAAAATCTAAAAAAATCGCATAAAAATGTGCCAATAATGGTGTTATTATAGATTTTGTAGTATTTTGTGACATATTTTTGTTTTTTCATATTTTTTATCGCATGCGATTTTTTCAATTTGTCTTATAATATTGAAGTGTACATTTTGTAAAATTTTTTCTCACCTTACACACGGGTTGGGGTTATTATATACAGATTGCAATTATCGTGCGATCTTCCCGAAAATTTTCACAAGGGTAGAGTTAGGCTCAAAAGAGCTATTGTTTTCAAAGATGACCGCAATATATTTTGGGGTTAAAATGGACCAACCACTAAAAATGTTCCTGATTTTGCAGCCGTTATAAGGTCACAAATAGAAACAAAAGGACATGAAATCTCGCATGTTGTTAGAGTTTTGGACAGCGGCTAGAATGGACCACTACTTTTGTGTGCAAAAAATACCAATATTACTTACAAGCGATATCCGAAATACACAAAAGGCGAACTTTTGGCTTTTTTATGATGATTTCGTTGATGAATATAGCCAAATATCGTAGTCAAGCAAATAATATATATGGGTCTAAATTTGTAGATGCAGAGCGGCTTCTTGCTTTTGGAGATGATCGCAAAATATTAAGGGGCTCAAATGAACCAAAAACAGAAAAAAATTCCTGAGAGTTAAGGATAGAGAAGAATTCTAGCTTTTTTAATGACCATTGGATTATATTTAGCTGTAAAATGGACCACAACAACTAAAAGCACGACGGAGTGCGCAAATGTCTCTAGTCAAAATTCTAAGGGCAATATCTGGGCAGTGCTACATGACAAAATTTCAAAAGCAAAATCTTCCAAAATGGACGTGGACATAAGGGTGCTTCTAACATATTGTAGTGTTGTAGGGTATCACATGGTCGGCCCCGCACGACTATAGCCTTTGCTTACTTGTTTTGAAATTTTATTCCATAGAGACATTTTTCTCGATTTTTTCCCGATTTCGGTACTATACTTCAACGTTACCTGCCTGAAATTTCCCTTTTCAAACAATCGAGTCACAATCGAGTCAAAAAAGTTAATCAAATTGAAAAAAAAAAACGTTCGTACACATAAAAATATTGGATTTTCCTAAATTCTGTATTTTCCTAACAAATTGGAAAACATTTTCCAGCCGAATTTAGTATTATGGGTTTATTTCGGCCCCAAACGATTAGTTTTGACAGAATTTGTCTAAAACACAATAGCTGAAAGAAAAATAAAATAGCTCATCTGGTGCAAATCTCTACTTTATCAACAATTTTTTTCCTAGAAAAATAAAAAAGCGACCCTTACATCTTTTTATTATACCCTCCACTTTGGAAAGGAGGGTATATTAACTTTGTCATTCCGTTTGTAACATCCTTAAATATTCGTCGTAGACCCCATAAAGTATATATACTCATAATCAGCATAAAATTATAAGTCGATTTAACGATGTCCGTGTGTCCTTCTGTCTGTCTGCTGAAATCATACAGCCCACATTATTTGACGTAGAGCGCCAAAATTTAACAGAGCAATTTGTTTTGTGTCTGGGATGGTTGGTATTGAAAATGAGATACATCGCTCCACGTTCTGGTATAGTCCCCATATAACGGTACCTTACCGACATTCGGTATTTTGGTGATTTTTGACACATTTTTTACGGATTTGTCTAAAAATTAGTATTTGTTGGTCATAATGGGTTCCAGCCCCGGTGGCGAAACATTGCATGTATGGGTCCACGATTTGGTATAGCCCCCATATAAAGGTACCTCCCGATATTCGGTATTTTGATGGTTTTTGCCACATTTTTTCACTGATTTGTCTAAAAATTGGTATTTGTGGGTCATAATGGGTCCTAGTTCGTGTGGCGAAACATTGTATGTATAGGTCCACGTTTTGGTATAGTCCCTATATAACGGTACCTCCCGATGCAACATTTTTTCACGAATTTGTCTGAAAATTGCTATTTCTAGGTCATAATGGGTTCTAGCTCCTTTGGCGAAACATTGCATGTGTAGGTCCACGATTTGGTATAGCCCCATATTCGGCATTTTGATGGTTTTTGCCACATTTCTTCTAATGTTTCCTTTACCCTAAGGTGGAGGGTATTAAAAGTTTGGCCCGGCCGAACTTAATGTTTTTTTTTACTTGTTTTCTTATATATTAATCATTGTAGGGCACTTTAAATTTTCGGTAGTTTGATGGTTTCGGCCACAATTTCCAACCAAATCAGCTGCAACTTAGGGTTTAGCATTTCTAATAACTAGTTTGTATGCGTGCAAAAATATTCAAAATAGGTCCCTCTTTTTGTTATGGCCCCATGTATCATTATTTCAAATGTTCAGGCTCTCAGTTGCTAGGTAACTTTAAAAACAAGTAAAAAACAATAAGTTCGGCCGGATTCTCCACCTTAGGGTAAAGAAAACATTTTTATATAAAAGTATCTGAATTCAAGCGTGTTTCAATTTAAACTTTTTTATTAGCACATTTTAACACGAGTTTCTTATATTTTATCATTTTCTGGCAATAGGCCGAATTTGTGAGATTTGTCAAAATTCGTCCATCCGTTCTTGAGTTATAAGAGGTCCCCTTCTTAACATGTAATATTGCATATATTTTGCTATATGTATATGCGATATCTTGGATATGAGCATCAATGTAACTGTCAGAAGAGGCATTATCGTGAATTTGTGATTTCGCAACGATTAACAAGTAAAAAAGCTGTAAGTTCGGCTGTGCCGAACTATGAATACCCTCCAGCATTTGAAAGGAATTTGGCAATTTTCAAAATAATAAAATCCGTTAAAAATTCTATCAAAATCTTAAAAATACCTGCATAGGGAACTTTTGACATAACACAATACTATATTCAAATGTGAAACTTAAAGAAATCGGTGAATAATGAAGCTAAATCATCAATATAAGGAGGTACTAATATATGGAGGCTATACCAAAATGTGGATGTGCACAGACAATTTTCTGCCTTAGGCTGCCGTATCCATTACGAACTTCAAATAACAAATTTGAAACAATTTCGATGATAATGTCCCTAAAATCATCAAAATACCGAATATAGGGAGGTATCGTTATATGGAGGCTATAGGATGTATTATCCACAGCGTTCAGAAATAAACAGTACACAAACATAGTCTTCTGTACCGGTACAGTATCACTAAAAAAATATTTTAGTGATACTGTACCGGAACACAACGATGATCGTTGTCGGAGCGCTAAAAAATCGTAGTGTACCGCAGTCGGAACTGGAAGAATATTGTTAAGATGAAAAATTTGGTTTGGAAATGCGTTCAGAAAGCGTACGAAAGGTAATACATTTGATATTGCGTGAACGGATACTGCCGGTACTAAATTGTATACCCTCCACCATACTATGGAGGGTATATTAACCTTGTCATTCCGTTTGTAACTCCTCGAAATACTCATGTAAGACCCAATAAATCGACATAGAATGTCTGTCTGTTGTAATCACGATATCTTTCGAACGAATCAAGATAGAAGGCTAAAATTTCGCAGACATGTTTATTTTGCCAGTAGGGAGGTTTTCATATAGCCCCCATACAACGGCACCTCCCGATATTCGGTATTTTGATGATTTTAGCGACATTATTCACCGGAATTGTTTCAAATTTGGTATTTGAAGTTCGAAAGGGATACTACACCCTAAGACAGAAAATTGTCTGTGCAGGTCCACGTCTTCGTACAGCCCCCATATAAAGGCACCTCCCGATATTCGCTATTTTGATGATTTTAGCTACATTATTCACCGGAATTATTTCAAATTTGGTATTTAAAGTTCGTAATGGGTTCTACAGCCTATGATGAAATTTTTTGTATGCAGGTCCACGTCTTCGTATAACCCCCATATATTTGCCTATTTTACACTTAGCATGGCAACCCTAAAACCTAATGCGGTTTTCATTTAAGTGGTAGTTTTCGGAATTTTTTGAAATTGTTCAAGTTCCTGCGAAATGATGGAGGGTATTATAAGTTCGGCCCGGCCGCTTTTTTACTTTTTATATTTGGGAAAGGGATTGAGTTGGAGGAAGTCTGAAATTTGGCATTAGGATCACCTTTTGTGTGGTTTGGTTGCCATGTATGATGGAAAAACATACTAAAAAGTACGAAAAGTATTGAATAGTATAACATTTTGTGTTTTTGGGGGGGAATAGAGCTGGAAATCTGAAGCTTGTTGATTTAAAATTTTCACCATTAAAGAGAGAGTTACCAGAGGGAGTGGGCGAAAATTACACCTGACCTAAGTCAAATATTATTTTGTGTCAGGCTTGGACTATACCGACTATTTCCTTGAACAATTGTAAACTTTTTTAGGGGAGGAACAAAAAAATGGACCATTTTATTTTCAATTTGACAAAAATATTGGATTGCGCAAATTTAATCAAAATAATTATCAATTACCTATTGGAGTGGACCGGCACTTCCCATATTTCACTAGAAATGTGGTGGGTGGTAAAATATTCAAATATTTGAAATATGACTGACTCTTTTGGGGGTGGTACCAGAAAGGGTGAAAAAATTTTGTCCAGTTTCCTATCGTAGCAAAGCTGATTGAAATATAAAGATGTGCAAAGTTGGGACGAAATTGGATACCTCTACTGCTTCTTATAAGGTACAAGAAGCTTGAAGAAACTGAGGGAGCCACAAGAAGCTTATTACGATGTATTCAATTCGTACGAATTCGGACACACCTTCAAGAATTATAGTGCACACATAGAAACAGAGAGTAGAAACGGATTTCTTCCACATATACCTGAGGTTAACGATATACATTTTGACCCATTAAATGCTATATACTCAAAGTATATACATATATATATATATATATATATATATATATATATATATATATATATATATATATATATATATATATATATATATATATATATATATATATATATATATATATATATATATATATATATATATATATATATATATATATATATATATATATATATTATATATATATATATATATATATATATATATATATATATATATTTATATATATATATATATATATATATATATATATATATATATATATAAATATTTAAATATATATATATATATATATATATATATATATATATATATATATATATATATATATATATATTCTAAATCGATTTAGCCATGTCCGTCTGTCTGACAGAGGGATCACGCTATCTTTCGAACGAATTGAGACAGAAGGCTAAAATTTTGCACACGTGTTTATTTTTCCAGTAGGTTAGTTTCGTAAATGGACCATGTAGGTCCACGTTTTCATATAGCCCCCATATATAAGTACCTCCCGATATTCGGTATTTTGGTGATTTTAGCGACATTATTAACAGTATTTAGAGTTCGTAATGGAAACTACAGTCAGAAAATTGTTTATGCAGGTACAGGTCTTCGTATGGGCCCCATATATCAGTACCTCCCTATATTCGGTAGGTACAATACATACTGAAATTTTTTGAGATGTCGTATTTGAAGTTCGTTATGGATGCTATAGCCTGCGACAGAAAATTGTCTATGCTGGTCCAGGTCTTCGCACAACTCCGATATAACCGTACCTCCCTATATAAGATTTGATAATTTTAGCTACATTAATCAACATTTATTTCAAGTTTCGAATTTCAATATGGTAATGGCTTATGACAAACAAGACCTGTGTATGTCCATGTCGTATAGAACCCAATATAACAGTTATATTCGGTATTTTTTAAATTTTAACAGAATTTTTTAAGGACTTTATTTTTTGAAAACTTTAAATTCGCTCCAAATGATGGAGGGTATTCAAAGTTAGGCCTGGCCGAACTTACTGCTTTTTAACTTGTTCAATATTTTATGAAAAAAAATGTTTGAACGATTTTCATTTTGGTATATTCGGTAGTCACTATTCGAGTAAATTCGAGAATAAATTTCTTTCGAAATTAAAGTGATTGCACTCGTAAAACGGCCCTCTTATTTACTGATTACATTTTAAGTGCAAACGTATAAAGTTGTTACATAAATTGCCATTCGACTTCTGTATTACACGAAATCTGACATCCGTCGGCTTTATATTCTATTACGTTATTTTGCGAAATTTCGATAAAATAAAATAATTCTTAAGTAAAAATGTATATGAATTTTCCCTCAGCTATACAAGAGTATGTATTCCGATTGTATCTTGAAACCAGAATGACCAGATTGGAATTTCTCTTTTGTCCGAACAAAACAAATATTCCCTAATGGGGTTGTTCTGATACAAATCGATGCTTGTCTAATGTTAAAAGAGCAAGAAATACCGTATATATCTTTCTCTCGCTCTCTGCTATGCATTTCTTTGTCTGAAACTTGTTTGAATGTCAGCACCAGAAACAACAACAATGCGATAACAAAAACCCTCAATATGTCGTGCATAAGAGGGTAACACTGTGTGTTCCGTTACTTCTCAATAATGGTTGCCTAAAATTTCTTTTCTCTTTTTCTCCAATGTAGCGTACTCTTTCTATGGCCATTTACTCGTTGGTTTGTAACTAGTTGTCGATTGCTGGGAGATATGTTCTTCCTTGTCTGACAAACGACCATGGTTGGAGTACCGAGTTTTTTATTTCTCCCCGCGAGTGGCGGTTTTCTTATCAGAATCTGTAATTCTCACAGAGAGACAAACACAGCGGAGCATGTTGGAACTCTATTATTATTGTTAAGTATTATGCTTTTGTTTCGTCTTATCTCTTGTTGTGAGCGTGATAAGACCACTCGTCACTGTTGTGTTGTCGTTTCCAATGCACACAATATTGATGTTGTTGTTGTTGTTGGTGTTCTTTGGCCTCAGTTTTTCCCCGGCCGAGTAGTGCTGGGTTGTGCGCCGTATTCTTACACTTTGCTCTGATTTCATTTCTAGTATCTCTTGCTACCCCGCGCCAAACGATTCACAAGCGGCGGCGGCCAGCCAGTTGTCATTGTAGCCTCTGCACAAGCATTGATGTTGTGCCACGGTAAAAGAAATAAACGCTTCTTGTTGTGTCTCTCTGTAAAAGCCAAAAACGTTTAAGGCAATTTCCCGCCGTTGTAATGCCATACGAAACGTCATATTGGTAATTCGTTGTTTTGCCTTGTACGCCTTCTCCAGAAATATCCAACAGCAGCGAGTGGATTTGTATGGCTAGCTGGAAAGCTTTGCCTCGACGTAACAAAAAGAGGAAAACAACATAGACTCCAGGAAAAAGGGGTGGTAAATACCCATAACCGCCCTCTAAATCTTCTGCCGCTGTAGCTGTTGCTGACGTCGCCGTCGCCGTCCCTCTCTATAATGGTGGTTGCTGTTTGCTGCTGGATATTTATGAACATCGTTGTGTCTTAGGCTATGTGTGAGTGTGTGTGTGTGCGTGCTAAGTGAATATAGATTTTTTTTGGGTATCTCCGGCGGGCGGCGCGTTTCCGTTTTCCCAGCCTGACTGCATTGTCATTCGTTTATGGTTACTCGTAAAGCAGACAACAGACAAAACAAATACCGCTCGTTTAACCTCATTACCAATCAATCCCCATCAGAATTGATACAACAATCCGTGGGCCACCACACATCAGACGCTCGGAACAAAAGTCACTCAGTCAGTTAGTCCGCCAGTTAGCTAGTCTAGTCTTGTTAGCGAAATTGCCATCATTTTGGATTCACTCTCTGTCTCTGTGTGTTGTCGCCTGTCTCCTCCGTGTGTAGATCAAAGCGAACGAAGCTCATTCATTCTAATTACCCCCGGCTGGATTAAATTATTAAAACAGTTAAGCCGTCGTGGATTTGGACTCCAAAGCTTTTTAAGTTAATAACAACAACAACAACAACGACAGCAGCAGCAAAAAAGAAAATACAAAAAATAAAATAGCAACAAAAACAAACAAGTTTACAAAAAAAAAAAAAAAAAAATTGTGCCGCGATTAAGTGATTATGAATCACAATTCCCCAGCAGCAGTGAAAGTGTGGTGAAAACAAAAGAAAAACCCCAAAACGAAATCAAATTGAATTAAATTGAATAACAAAAACAAAAACCATGCAAACGAATAAAACAAATCAAAACACAAATCAATAAATCGTTGAAATCCTTTTTTTTTTCAAATATTGGATAAAAATCATCTGCAATAATTTGCTGTTTATTGAATAACTTTAAAGCCGGCGTAAAGAAAATTCCAACAATTCACTAAAACGAAATTCTGCTAAACGTCAATAACTCAAACAAAATTCCAAAGAGATTAAACAAGGCGTTGGGTCATAAAAATCAATCATTAACCGGCCATAAAATAAAACATTAAATATTTAAAAAATATATGCAAAACAAAAGTCATAAAAATTTAACGCCAACGCCTTCTCGTCTTCTCTGATTATAGTTCTTCTTCTGCAAGGAGACTATAGCTGAAAAAAAAAGAATTTTTGGAAAAAAGTGTAAAATCGTGTAAAGAAAGAAAAAAAAATAGAAGTGGATTAAAGAAGAACAAAAAAAAAAAAACACAAGAAGCTACATTAATCTTTTGTAGAGAACACAAGAAATACATTCGAAAAGGTGAGCTAAATTTTGTAATATATTTTATGTGTTTGGAGACGACAGTGTTTTCAATATGTTTTTTGGGGTCCCTAAAAAAGTTCAAAGTTCATCTAGACATTTGTTTTTTTTTTTTGTATTAATGATTTATGGCAACATCTTACCTTTATTTTTTGTGTTGAGTGGAGATTTATTGTGTAGTGCAGAGATTAGTGGGTTCACTTTCATATATATGGAAATTTGATATTTTTCCCATTGCGATAGGTGTCCGGCCGGCGGGAATACAAATTCACTATAACTGCATATTTCATTGCCTGCAAAGGAAAAAATGTATTTTAAAAAAGGGTCCTTAAAGTGAAAAAATTGAAATAAATCTGATAAGTTTTTTCCAGTATAAAAAGCTAGATTTTAAAAAAAAAATAACAAATAAAAAAGCTGTAAGTTCGGCCGGGCCGAACTTTGAATACCCTCCTCCATTTGGAACAAATTTGGAAATTTTCAAAAAAAATCAAATCCGTTAAAAATTCTGTTAAAATCTTAAAAATACCAAATGTAGCCGTCATATTGGGATCCAAACGACGACGTGGACCTGTATAGGCTACTTTTGTCATCAGTCATTAAAATATTCAAATGCGAAACTTGGAAAAAAATTTCGGTGAATAATGTAGCTAAAATCATCAATATAGGAAGGTACTTTTGTGTGGGGAATGCATCAAAATGTGAATCTGCACAGACAATTTTCTGTCTTAGGCTGAAATATGAAACAATTCCGATGAATAATGTCGCTAGAATACACAAAATACCAAATATAGGGAGGGTACCATTATATGGGGGCTATACGAAGACGTGGACCTGCTTACGAAATTTTCCGTCATAGGCAGTAGTATTCATTACGAACTTCAAATACCAAAATTTGAAACAATTCCGGAGAATAATGTAGCTAAAATCATCAAAATATCGAATATCGGTAGATACCATTATATGGGGGGCTATACGAAGACGTGGACCTACTTACGAAATTCTCCGTCATAGGCAGTAGTATTCATTACGAACTTCAAATACCAAAATTTGAAACAATTCCGGAGAATAATGTAGCTAAAATCATCAAAATATCGAATATCGGTAGATACCATTATATGGGGGGCTATACGAAGACGTGGACCTACTTACGAAATTCTCCGTCATAGGCAGTAGTATTCATTACGAACTTCAAATACCAAAATTTGAAACAATTCCGGAGAATAATGTAGCTAAAATCATCAAAATATCGAATATCGGTAGGTACCATTATATGGGGGGCTATACGAAGACGTGGACCTGCTTACGAAATTTTCCGTCATAGGCAGTAGTATTCATTACGAACTTCAAATACAAAATTTGAAACAATTCCGGTGAATAATGTCGCTAAAATCATCTAAATACCGAATATAGAAAGGTGCCGTTATATTGGGGGCTATACGAAGACTTGGACCTGCATGGCCCATTTTCAATATAAAAAGTTCTGCAGACATAATATATAATTGAGTAAAATTTTATCTATCTACTTCATTTCGTTCGGAAGCTAGAGTGATTTTCACAGCGGGCAGATGGAGAGACGGACGGATATCGCTAAATCGACATTTTATGCTGATCAAGAATAGATCCACATTGTGGGGTCTAAAATGTATATTTCGAGTTGTTACAAAGGGAGTGACAAACTTAATATACCCTTCATGCTATAGTGGAGTGTATAACAAAACTTCGTTAAAATATTTTCTACGAACAAAAGAATTACAAAAATTAGGAACATCCTTTAAAGGGGTCTTTAGCTAAACGTAAATTAATAAAATGAGGCGGGTTGAACCTTTAAATGTAAGATTTACATTTTGATATAAATATAGAGCAAGTTACATTCCATAAGGCACAAGAAGCAATCGCCCTTTTTAAAAATTTTCGGTCACCCTTCAAAAGCCACGTTCAAAATGTAATATTTAATGTCGCTAAAATACCGGCGGTACTTTAAAACTGAGACAATGCTTCCTTCTTAAAAAAAAAAAAAAAACAAAATAACATTAAGAAACAATTAAAAATAACATTAGTTTCGGTCGAACCAAACTTTTGATATGTTCCATCACGAGGAAGTGAAAAGAAAATATTTCCGAAATCATCCGTTCCGACGGAGTGGACATTCTAAACGAAAGTCACAAATTCAAAAATAGTGTCAATTTCATTGGAAAATTTGATTGAAATAAGATCTCTGGTAGCGTTGGCCTATATCAAACCTAGGATCGAAACATGACATTTCAGACACCTAAATACAGAACCAAAAAGTTGCTACTACTTTTGCCACTTTTGGACATTTTGCCGTTAAGGCGTTAACCTACCTAGTCAAAAAAATTGTCAAATGTGCTCCTGTCTTAAACGGCAATGGCGCTCTTTATTTACAAACTTTTTACACCAAAAATTTGGCAGATCAAAAGTGGGAATTTGATTTTTTTTTTTCTATGTCGCGGGGTATCTGGTGTTTCAAATCCAAATTAAAATTCAGAACTTAGTTGTATATTAAATCGTCTTCAATTTTTAATTGAAATCAAAATCAAATAACCTACATAAAAATACACATCATTCAACTTTCTTAAATTATTTTCCTCAGCTTTTTGACCCTCCACCATTCTATGGAGGGTATATTAACTTTGTCATTCCCTTTGTAACTCCTCAAAATTGACCCTACAAAG